>NC_136408.1:154742788-155047788 GCF_051521515.1 Lactuca serriola | reverse complement strand
TTCAAAAATCGAGTTCATCTCCTCTCAGCCTCTCTCCTCCTTCCTCTCTGTTCGGAACGGATGAACAACGACTAGGGTTTCGTCTATGGTGGTTCACAACAGTGACGGAGAAAGCAATAGGTTGGAAAAAACTAGAATGAAGGTTATTCGGTGGAGTTTTACGTCTAACAGGTAGTAACGGTGGGTGTTTGGTAGTACGGAATCGTATTGAAAGCAAGACTGGGAGGAAGGAGATAGGATCGTTGGGAAAAATTTTGGGGGATGAGAAAGTGTGTGAGAAAGAGAGCGAGAGAGTTTGCATTTTCATTTTGTATTTTTTCTTTTATAAAAATTATAAATATAAAATAGAAAAAGCAAATTTTCTTTTTTCTTTTTTCTATAAATAAGAAAAATCTTTAAATAATAAAAAGGTGAAAAAAGAAAAAAGTAAGGGCAAAATCATCATTATGAAAATATTCAAAGCAAATTTTTGCAAACTCGCAACTAAATGAAAAGCTTGCAACCCTGGTGCTAATCCGAACCTCTTTTGGACCAAAGTGGCAATTTTCAAAAAACCATAGGGACCATTTGTGCAGTTTTGTCTCTATTTTTTATTCAAAAAACCTTAATTTTTAGCTTATAAATTAAAGGTAATTGGTAATGACTTAAAATTTATTTATTTGGTTATACTTTCCTAATTTTAATTGTTTGAAATTGATATTCGTAATTATTTTTATAGAGTCTTTGAGGTGAAACTTTATAACTAAAAATAATAATAATAATAATAATAATAATAATAATAATAATAATAATAATGTTAATCATAATATAAAAATACAATAAGTGATAACAACAATAAATATAATAATAAAACTAATAATAATAAATATAATAAAAATCGATTATAAAAAATATATATTTTTAAAATTTGTATACTTGATTTCCTAAAAAATCAATTTATTATTGTTTTTGTATTTTTCTAAATTCCACATATAAAGCGCACACAACCAATACTAAATTCTTACAAAATACTGTGAAAATATTTTTTTTTTAAATGTTCTTTTATTAAGTTGAAATTTTTTGTTTAAGTAGCATATGAATTAAGGAAGAGCCCTTGTGGTCGTGTTGTGGAATGATGCTACCTGTGTGGGTCCGACAAGTTGTTGGACTACATGATTTTAGCAAAAGCATATCAGTTTGGTAGTTTAGGAAGCAGTGTCTTGTTCACCATAAGAACGTTTGTCTCCCAGTTTGTCCCACATTGTTCATTATAGTCATGGAATCGTTAACATCATGATGATCCTTTTCTCAAAGGAGTATCTAATACTTTCGGTCAAGTGAATACTATCGACAGCAGTGTATGGTATGTGGTTACGTTTTTCTAGTGGGAACCTTAAGTAATAATAAGTTACGTAGTCAGTTTGAAAGACAAGTGGAATAGAATTAGCGGTAGTTCGGTATGGACGGTCTGTCGGGGAGTCATAACAATTCGAGATTTCAAATTTTGGTTAGAGTAGAAGTAGTTTTTGTTGGATTAGTGTCTAAGTCCATAACTATTTTGGTATGTACTTGACCCGATGGTGCATGGTCCTTTTGGGTTGCCTTCACCAAAGCAACTTGATTGGTGAAATAAATAAAGAGAGAGAGGTTATTATGATTTATTAATATGTTATAAGAATAATATATTAAAGGAGAAATCATATTTGTTTAATTAATATTGGTCAATAATTAATTAAGAATTAATTTTGTGATCAAGTGTAATTAATTAAACTAGAGGGGCTGAATTGTAATTATGTGATAGTTACAAAATAAGGTAAGGATTATCTTATATATATGGTGAACGAATTTGAGGTGTAAATCCCTTAGAATTCGAGTATGATAAGGATTCAAGGATTATCTTATTGGTTGCTTGGTGGATAAGCAACTAGATAAGGATAATGACTGAAACCCTATCTCTACACCTATATAAACAACCCTAGGGTCATGAATTCGTGTATCCCTTCCCAAGAAGTCTTAGAGACGAATTCTAACCTCTCTCCTCTTTCTTTATACCTTCTCCATTTGCTCTTGGTGTTTGTAAGCCATTAGAGGAGTGACACTTGTGACTCTCAGCCTTCCAAGGTCAATTCAAGGAGGAATTGGATTGTTATTACTATATAACAATCAAGGTATGTTCTTAAACCTATTTACATGTGAATTCTGATTTCTATATGCTAGAATTAGGGTTCATAGTCTTGGATTCAAAGTATGTACAATAGAGAAACCTAGATCCAAGTTTTAGGGTTTGTATGAGCACATAGGATGTCTTATGACCAAAACCCATCAGTGGTATCAGAGCCATGATTGGTTTCTATTGTATTGATGCTTGATATATCTAAAAAATTCGATTTTTGGTATTTTGGAGGCTGGACTCGCCGAGTCCATAGCTGAACTCGCCGAGTCCAAGGTGACTCGACGAGTCCAGGCTTGACTCGACGAGTCAACTCGTCAGATAGAGCTTATCTCGGGATTTCTTGCTGTTTTTGCATTGAGATAATTACCTTATCATGTTAGATTAATATTAATCCGATTATATGATATATTTGACTATATTTTTAATCTAATTGAAGATATTTATCAATTAATAAGATAATTGTTTCCTTATAAGATAATTGATTAATTATTTTGAGTAAATTGATAAATTGTTTTGCAAGAAATCATTAAACAAATCAAATATGGATAATTATGTAATTAAATGTTAGTTTAGATTATTTGTTATTTGATCCTTGTTGTTATGAAAAGTTTCATATTTTGCCCTTTAGGTTTCATAGTTTAAATTTGAACCCAATAGTTTTGTAGTTTTGAAATTTAAATAGTTGAAACCCTAATGTGTTGAAATGTTTCAAAACTTGCCCTCAAGTTTTGGAATTTAAAAGTTGATTAAAAGGTTAATTAGAAATGTTAAATTCTAAAACTCTAGTATTGTTTTGAAAAAGTTCAAATCACACCCTTATGGTTTTATTAATTAATTAAGGTGTATAATTAAAAAAGGTTTAATAAATCCATAAAAGTTTAGGTTAACCATTTAATAGAATTAAAAGTGTAATTGTTAGAGTATTTTAAAAGTTATAAAATACACCCTATACTATATATAACATTAAAAGTCTAACATTATGTATATGTATAACTAAAAGTCAGTCTTATCGTTAGTAGGCCTCATTCACGAAGCTAGTCTATAAGGGGTGTTTAAGGAAATTGCCTATAAAATGGCGATTGAATGGGTATCCACTCTTACCCACCGCACTCTTGACTAGTGGAGGGTCGTTAGCCGAATGGGTAGGATAGGACGAAACCTTCCATTATAAGTATAATGAAGTATAAAAGTAACTAAATGTTTTCATAACATTCCCAATCTTAGTTACTTAGGCAAAAGTGAATTGATGCGATTCCATGAAATTACACTTTGTGCCCTTGCGAAGACGTTAGTGGAGCATGTGTGGTTAACCGGCACACTAAATGGGTCTAAGCAAAGGTAGCAAAGGGTGACTCAATGTTTGTCATAGTTCGGTGGAGCGTGTGTGGTTTACCGGCACATCGAATAGGTGACTGTAACATGTGAGGGCACCATGTAAGTTTGCATGGTTATTCACACCCGCTTTGTGATCCTCGGCATCCCAGTCACAAACAAGAGGGGCATATCGAGATTTAAACATGCCATTCATAGTTCAATGAATCTCAAAGGATCTAGGAGTTTTCATAGATTTAAAACTTAAATTTCTTTTTCGTTTTTCATGGTGGAAATTAGTGAATCTTCATTCACTTACCTTCAAATATTCTGCAATTAGGGTTACGGCATCCCTCTCCCGAGTTGTAGAATATTGTGTTGGGTCCTAGCCTTAGTATTTCATTTGGGTGATTTACTAAGGACTCAATCTATCAACTAACTTGAATTCGTTTTTCTCCCGTTTTGTAGATGTCAAAGTTCGACAACTATGGTCTTCTCAAATCCCGTGGAACAAGCATTCCACATGAAGATGATATTCCACGATTCGATCGAGGAACAAGAAATCATGCTTCACTTCCTCTACCTCCTCCAATTATTCTCCCTAACCCACAAGTTCAAAGGCTTGAAAAGTTCAAGATCACTCAAGCCCTTTTGGCAAGTAAACATAAAGAAGGAAAGTCGGTGTGTGCACACGTCCTAGGGATGAAGTCGCACTTTGATAGACTGAGAATGTTGGGATCCGTTGTCTGTGAGGAAATAGCTGTTGATTGGGTTCTTCAGTCACTTCCCAACTCATATAGTGAGTTCGTAAGAGAGTACTATATGATGAACAACGACGTGACCCTTATAGATATCACCTATATGCTTATTGCTGCTGAATCAGTTATGGTTTGGCGCAATAGGAAAGCAAAGTTGATTGGTGAATCTGCCTTCAAGACCTCTATGGATATAGACAATGGCAATGAAAGACATGCAATGATCGAAAAGTTTGATCATAAGAGAAAGGCGATGTCTGAAGTAGTTCCATGTGTTGTTCCAAAAGAGTCAATTTGCTTTTATTGCCAAGAGAAGGGGCATTGGACACGAAGCTGCCCTATTTACCTAAGAGATCTAAGAGATGGGAGAGTCGAAACGTATGGCTCTAAGATAGGTAAAATCCATTAACTAACTCTTTTAAGCTTCTATTCTAGATTCTTAATACATAATGTGATAAGATTACAATTGATGTTTTGTAGGATCGAAGAAAAGAAAGGAAACTTAAGGGAAGAAGTGAGCAGAATCTAACCGTGAAGGAATGGATTTCGATCGCATTTCTCGAAGATTAGATTCTAGAGCTACTACTTAGAGTTAGAATTACATTGCTAAGAAAGATGTATTAGCATAAGTTTTTCAATGAGTTGCATTGTAAGGACAAATTTTTCCGCAATAAAATAAATTTTGATTTTAAATTTTATTTATTTATCCTTACGATGGCGTGTATGAAAAATTGATGTTAAAATGGTTCTATTATTAGCAATAATGGATTTGGTTCTTATTATGTTATTTATGGAAAGTCGAGAATTTACCAAATAGGGAAAGTTTCTTATCGCCCAAGTTTCAATTGGAAAGAAACTCGGAATCATGCAACGTGGATGCACGATGAATGAGAAATTTCGTATTTGGAAATTAGACTAATTCATTGACAAAGTGTCAAGTGAAGGACTAGGAGATCGAGTACACAAAGTTGTGTGTTGATCAAAGTCCACCATAAGAGTAACAAGATATTCGTCATAATTTATTAAAGGTTTAGTAAATATGATTGTACTTATAAGATTAAGTGTAATTCTGAATTGATTGAAAAAGTTTAAATCAATAGTAGAACGAATAACAAGAATCAAGTAGGCAGAAAGATAAAAGTTTATTTATTCTAAGAAGAAGGGAGAGTACCTTTTATGCTTTATGATAGGTCTTAATGACTAAGAACCATAACTCAATTGATCCTCTAAGTGAGTCTTAGTACAATTGTATGTCTAAGAAGAGGAATCAAGAATTGAAGAAATGGTTAAATCAATAAGTCAATCATATTTCGTTCCAATAACAAATCTTAAAGTTAAGATTGTGACATTGAGTGAAAGGTATTAAGAAGGTTTGTAACTTTCATTAAATATGGAAAGTTGTGATGTCTTGGATAAGACAAAGACCAACTAGGACCAATTTATGAGGGTTTTTGATAAAAACTACACTAACTCTTGAATATTTGTTTGTCAAAGAAATGGTTATTGACAAGAGAACCTTATATGTCAAGGAGTCAGTGGGAGTCTTAATGGTCTTGAAAGGTCTCAAGAACAAATCAAATAAACCTTATCGATCATCACTAGCACACGAGTTAAGGTTTACAACCTATCGTGATGACATTATTTTGATTCTGTGCCAATCCAATCGAGTTAATTATGCATGAGAGTTCTATGAGTTCTCATTTTGAACGCATAAAAGGCAAAACACCTTAATCAATGAAAGGTACATTGATAAGAAAGGGTGAGCTGCTTAACTACATGGAAGACATGGTGGGCAGCTGTGCTACCATAAAGGAAGGAAATCGAGATCAAGAAAGTTCGATCCATAAGAGTTTGAATTTCTCGTAAACTTTGGTTTTGACAAATTCACATGGATAGGAACACATACACCGCTCAAATCTAAGTGTCATAAGATTTCCTCCTTCATGAAAATGATTGTGAGGAAATGCTTTCACTAAGAAAGATTTAAGAAGATAGTGATTGTAAAATTGCATTCTCGAATTCGATTATGGTTACGGTATCCCTTTCCATAATTTGAATTGTGAGGTTTGGCAATTAGTCTTAATTGTTTAGACACACATATGAACTATCAAAGGCAAAGGTGTATAAGTTCAAGAAGCATTGATAAAGCATTATCAAAGCACTAAGTATTAGAAACATGAACTTAAGAAATTCAATAAGTATTGTTTTCTGAAAGTTAAGATTTTTATGAATACATGTCGAAGCTAGTGGGAGCATAAGTGTTATGTTTTATAATAATCATCATGATAGTGGGAGCATAAAAGTTATGATTGTATGATTATTAAGGAAAGTATTGCAAGGTTAGCAATGTTAATTATAGAAAATAAGAGTCATACTTTGCAAAGTCGCAATAGTTGAAGAATTGTTTTGCTATAATTAAGGAAGAGAATATTATGCTTCATTTCAAATCTAAAGGCTTAGGTTGCGGAATGTTAATAAAATTTAGTCAAAGGTACATAGTGTGTTCTTAAAATTTTGATTATGATTACGGCATCCCTCTTCACAATTCGAATTTTGAGAACATAGCAAATAAAACATTATGCGTCGTGTCCCATACGCTTCGGGTATAGGATCGATTGCAAATGCTTTAATGTTTGACCATTCTAAAATTTTCCAAAGCGCATTTAGAGGGAAAAGGGACTAGAATTGGTTTTGACTAAAAACAATTAAACAACTATCAAAGGACAATCCAAAGTTCGACGAGGATTGGTCGCTTGTGAATAGTTGGAAGTATAGTATTGGAAAATATGGAAATGTTTCCATATTGGATGGACCATATCGACATCATTACGAATAGATAAGATTCTATTAAGAATGAGTTATCATATGGAACATATGGAAGTGTGTCCATATTGGGAATTGAATATTGAGAAATCTATGATTAGATTTGAAACTTCTATGCAAAAGGATGTTCAAAGAATGTACTTTGAGTGAGAGACATCACGTCTATGGAATTGTCTTGTAACAATCTCCGATAGAGGACTTTGTAATATCATTGGCAATAGTCTTTGTGACTTTGGTGCAGTGACATTACGAAAGGATAAGTTGCATAGAATATTAGAATCTAGCATATTCTATAAGTAGCAAGAATTTGATATTCTTTAACTTATGGAAAAAGGATTTGGAGTTGAGACATGAGAATGATTGGAAATGTGTTCAATATGATCTATTTCACAAACTAAGAACCATAGGTAAACATTGTGTGTATGCTAGGAGCATGGCACAAGTGTTGTAATTCAAGTAAGAAGTTGATTACCCGGAACTACAAATAATGAGTAATCAATATGGTGATAAATAAAAGGTGTTTTATTTATGCTCAAAGGGTTGAGGCCATATGGGATTAGTATTATTCTTGTGTTTCACATTTGCATGTTTTGACTTCCAGAATAATTGAGTTTATTAAGAATAATCGAATTATTCAAACGGGCCACAGTCGTTCATATGTTGGAAGTAGATATGAATGAAGACTGTCGTGAATTGGTGTGTGGATTGTCTAGAAAAGTATTAGACATAAGCAAATGTTTGCTGCAACGTTCATGAGTGCTTACGAATATGATTTGAGCATTGGATTAAACCCACGCTCACTTGGATCACTCCATGAATTGTATCACGAGTGATTGGTGAGACGATAACATCTTATATTCTTGGAACCGAGATGTGTGAGTTTTATCTTGCGAATCGGTTGCACATTGATAATATGTAAACGCACTAGTAACTTGGTGTTATAAAACATACTGTTGTGTGTGATTTGGTTAGTGAGTGCAAGCAAGCATTGTATCAAAGTTTATTCGTTCCTTTTATCCAAAGTAGGATAAAGGCGATATCTTTGGGCCCCTCGATGGTTTAGTGATGACAAACGTAAATGCTCGGCCGGGCTAGGGCTAATTTGATTTGTTTAATTAGTTTGTCGTCATAAATCGGAATCGAGATATAGTACAAAGAGAATGATTTGAAATCATATCTCATATGATATCTAGAATGGAGGAATATATGATCCCTTATCTAAGGACACGCGTATTTGATATGATCAGAGTTGACAGCGGCTTTGGAAAGCTACGATTGCAGATCAGGATCTGAAGTCATACGCATAATAGTTGTTAGACTTATCCAAGTGGGAGACTGTTGGATTAGTGTCTAAGTCCATAACTATTTTGGTATGTACTTGACCCGATGGTGCATGGTCCTTTTGGGTTGCCTTCACCAAAGCAACTTGATTGGAGAAATAAATAAAGAGAGAGAGGTTATTATGATTTATTAATATGTTATAAGAATAATATATTAAAGGAGAAATCATATTTGTTTAATTAATATTGGTCAATAATTAATTAAGAATTAATTTTGTGATCAAGTGTAATTAATTAAACTAGAGGGGTTGAATTGTAATTATGTGATAGTTACAAAATAAGGTAAGGATTATCTTATATATATGGTGAATGAATTTGAGGTGTAAATCCCTTAGAATTCGAGTATGATAAGGATTCAAGGATTATCTTATTGGTTGCTTGGTGGATAAGCAACTAGATAAGGATAATGACTGAAACCCTATCTCTACACCTATATAAACACCCCTAGGGTCATGAATTCGTGTATCCCTTCCCAAGAAGTCTTAGAGACGAATTCTAACCTCTCTCCTCTTTCTTTATACCTTCTCCATTTGCTCTTGGTGTTTGTAAGCCATTAGAGGAGTGACACTTGTGACTCTCAGCCTTCCAAGGTCAATTCAAGGAGGAATTGGATTGTTATTACTATATAACAATCAAGGTATGTTCTTAAACCTATTTACATGTGAATTCTGATTTCTATATGCTAGAATTAGGGTTCATAGTCTTGGATTCAAAGTATGTACAATAGAGAAACCTAGATCCAAGTTTTAGGGTTTGTATGAGCACATAGGATGTCTTATGACCAAAACCCATCAGTTTTCTCATAGGGTATTAGTTTAGGATGATAAAGGATTCGTCCATCATCAGATGTGGAGAGCCCTGATAGGGTTGGGTGTGGTTGCCTTGGAAAGGTTGTTGTATGTTCGAGGTTGTGGTTATGTTGCACAGGCTCTCTGGTGTGCCTGGGATGGTAAGGAGTCATTTCAAGGACGAAATTGGTTCGTTGCACATTTCAGTTTAGCCCCTTTGGGGGTGTATTGTTTGTAGAATTGGTCTCTAGAGGCAGAATTGCCATCTTTGGGAAAGTTGGAGTACATTGGGCGTACTCCATGTACGCTAGGTGTACTAAGGCAGTTTGGTCACAGGGCTCATCCATGTACGCTAGGCGTACATGAGCAGATTAGAAACGCAACGTTAAGGCTTGTACTCCATATAAACCATAAGATATCTTCTTTTGGCCTTGGTTAACCAACCTCCATACCCTTGAAAATCATAATTCGTTCCTTGGACTTTGTGTGGTGCTTTTGACCTCCTTTGAAGCTTTTGATGGGTGTTGTGCATCTTGAAGTGGTAAAAGGAGAAGCTAGAAGACTCATGCTTTGGAAGAGAGCCTTGAGATCCAACTTTAGAACCATTCCGTGGCTTTTGAGGTGTATAGTTCAAATCTTGGAATCCTTTTCATATATCTACTCTTTAGCTTGTTTATGGTCATTTTGGTCTCTTTTTTGTTGGTATTGTCATCTAAGGACGCTTTTGGAGCTTATCCTTGTAGATCTCGACACATTAAGGGTTTCTTGAGCATAGAGGTGCAAAATTTATGGTGATTTGGTCTCATGCATTTGTTAAGTCATTTATTAAGCTCTTTTGAGCTCTAAAACACGATTAAGCCATGCATGCATGCAAAGTCGGAAACTTTACGTGACAAACCACCTTAAGGAAGTCAGATCTGACTTTGGGTTGAATTATGAATCGATTACGAGCTGAAAATAGGAAGTGGGTCCAGATGGTGGAGTACGCTAGGCGTACAAGTGGGTATGCTATGCGTATATGCCCTCAAGCTAGTACGATGAACATACAAGCTCAGTACGCCCCGCGTACTCACCAGTTTAGGCTTCAGACTTATGGGCTCACAGTATTGGACCATGTTGGAACTTAGATGCTTTGAGTGTTGTTGGGCCATAATGATTCGATTGTTGGGCTATTGATATTATATTGGACTCTGATGGATGAAGGACCATGAAAGGGATTGGGCCCAATTTGGAAAATTGAGCCATATTGGACTTTGGGTGATTTCTTTGGAATTTGGGCTTTTTGGACAATTGAATTGGGCCTTGGCCTTGGGCCAAGTTGGGTAAAGGGTAAAAAGGTCTTTTACACTATATTGAACTCTTAGTGTGAGTTGGGATCCAATTATTAATTCCATGTTATTATGTGGTTGATAACGCGGGGATTTAGCGGGCCAACAGCCAGAGATTTATCTACGAGATTCAGCAACATGAGGTGAGTTTCGTCACTATGTTTAGCGGGTTGAAGGCACCAATGTCGGGCCATGGTTGTTAAGTAGGATGCTAGATGTCTATGTAACCCTTTCATGTGTATGCGCTTGTATGCTTACTGGGAAGGGCCCGATGGTTATTATGTATGCTAGTATCTTGTTATGCTTATATGATTTGTATGTGGGCGGGGTCCGTTGTGAGACTTTGAGTGGGCCCATTATACTTAGTGGGTGGGGCTCGTTATATGAGTTTGGGCAGGGACCATTATACTTAGTTGGCAGGGCCTGTTATATTCAGTGAGTGAGGCTCGTTAGACGAGTGTCAGTGAGGCCCGATAAAGTCATTATGTGGGGGCCATTATGTGTTTAGTTATGTATGTTATGAGGTATTTTGGGGAGCTCACTAATCTTTGTGCTTACGGTTTTCAGTTTATGTTTCAGGTACTTCTAGTATCAAAGGGAAGAACCCGAGACGATTGCAAAGCACACACCACTCAATTCCATATTTTGTGATTTACTTTGAAAAGATGATGTATTGATAAAATTTGATCACCTTGGTTTTATGAAAATGACATAGTTTATTGTTTTATTAATCTAAAATGAAGTATTTTTGGGTCTTATTTTTAGGTCGTCCCAGTATCGACCAAAGTATTGTATATTTGGTGAATGGTCCACAACATCTTTTGGCAACATACCAAAGCTACGACATAAACATGAATTCGCTTTACACAAATATACAAGATGTAAAAAGTACATTTCAAAAAAGCATTGATTATATAATTATCTAGGGATAATCATGATGTAAGGTCGAGGATCACTTAACACTTGTGTTATGGTGTCCTTCAAGAAGTTTGGTAATTGAAATATGATTTTAGCATTGCACCCATGTTTAAGTACAAATGGTTCCACCCCCAACAATATATTAAAATTGACAGACGGCTTTATAATTATAAATAATGCACATCTCATTTTGATAAATTTCAACTTGATGTATTTACTCTTTAGTATTATATTAAAGTTTTTAATCATAGTAATTAAAATTTAATTTACGTAATAATGTTATCTTTTCTAAATAAAATAACAATTTAAAAAATCAACCATTACATTAACATAAAATCTGAAAAATGAAAGTAACTAAGAAAAACAATTAATTAGTTTAACATAAATATGTCAATATTAAATATAATATTAATCGTATGATGAGAGTTATATTTTCCATCGATTGCAACAAAATTTGGATACAATAAAGGAATTCAACATATACTAAATGAGAAAATGGAAAATATTAACTTACAGTCCGCCTAATTTTCATGAAATATATTGAAAAATGACGCCCTTTCCATACCACCATTTCGCATCTCGACATATCTCCTACGTTAACAAAAACATGAGAAACCCTAGTCACATCATTTCATCCTTCCTAGTTCCCACCAACACCGGAGCAAAATCACTGTGGTCTCTCCTTTTCCGCACTCCGAGCTCGTGTTTACTTCTCTCGTACGGGCCCAAACACGGTGAAAAATCTCGAGTCACCATCATCTCTTTTGATGACCACCATCAAATCAAAAGCATTACGGCCTCTTTTCCGTCGCGCTTCAATTGGCGTAAGTAACATCCATCTCCTTGTTACTACCATCACATCTCTTTCTTACCACTAGTTCATCAATAATTTATAACCAGAAGATCCACATGTAGTACAATCAATAGTTTCTTAATAAGGCTCATGTTTACACAATTTGGTTATTTGCAATTTGTATGATTTTAGAGAAAAAAAAGTAGACATTTAATTGACTCTTAACATAGATTTACTAACAAAAACCTAAACTTCAGTTAATAGACTCTGATCTACTCAGCTATTACTTGACTTATGGTTGGTATGTTCACATCAACAATTGACCATCCATACTAATTCAAAGACACCAGAGGTGTATCTTGCTACAACTTTAATTTTAGTAGGAACATTCATCACGTGCCAAATACTAGTAGTGAGAAAAGGATATAAGATGGTTTGCAACAGGTATTGCTCATTATGCCAATTTCTGTTAGTCTCATGGGCGGAGCCACCCTAGGACCAGGGTAGTGTAAGTTTCGATGAATTATATTAACTTATAGCAACATGGGTTTCAATTTACTCTCATGTGTTAACATATGAACTTATATAATCATGTATTCATAGCATCCAAAGTTTTTATTGTATCAATGTTATGAGGTGAATTCCCTTGTACATGGTTGTTGTTTAGACTTTTATTGACTTGAAACAATGGGTTGTTACATCGTAGACAATTATTTAAACCGTGTCCATCAGTATCCAGTCAAAACACACAATTAGATGAACATGACTATTGTCTTCCATATTTTCACATTATTTGTATACTAACATGTCGTTTTATTCTATATTCTGACGTAAATATTATCTAAACATGACTATACAAGAATTATTAGTCACATTAGTCACATGATTACTGAATACAGTGAATTGTGGTATTTGTTTGACACACATTTTTTTCGGCGTTATTATTTTTTAAGTTATCGTCATAAAGACATGAGCAAAATAAGATCTCAAAACACTAATATGTAGTTTAGATCATGGCTATTGTTATCCGTATTGCAACATGTCAAAAATGAAGTAAAACAACCATTGTATAATTTAAAACATTGAAAAACTCTAAAGCATGGGCAAGTTTATAATATAGACACATAAAACTTTTGAAGTGTGATTATTGGTTAGCATTCAGTGACATTAATTAAATTTAATTGTTACTTTAGCTATATTTTAGGCACATCAAGTCAATATAAATGAAAGTAACAATAAACCGACAATATGAAACGATAAAAATAAATTGATATTATTAATACTTGAAATGCAAATCTATACATAAGATCCATAGTTTAAAAAACAGGCACTAATAACAAGTATAAAAATATCATAAAGAAAACAAAAACATCATAAAACAAAAGCTAGATATAACTAGGCTTTCATCTTTTGTCTTGTTGGTACTGTTCCTTGTCTCCTTGAGAGCTATCGCTCGATACAAAAGTACTATGCCGAAAATGGGATTGAATGAGAATGAAAACATTATCATCTGTGTAAATGTTTGGTAATACCTTGAGAAAATATTGGTACATGCAAGTTGAGGTGATTTTTGTCTAATTTACACTACAACATCAACATAATTGAAATAAATGTGAATGCAAATAATAAAAAATTAACTAATCAACAGGATTAGTGACACCTGGAAAATTCATTGCATTTGTTTTCATAACTCAAATTGTAAAAAAATAAAAAATAAAAAATAAAGAGAGAGAGAGAGAGAGAGAGAGAGAGAGATAAAGGTAAAAACTATGCGCATATTTAGGTTCCTACCTAACCAATTACAACAAAAGGTAGAATTTGCACCATTTAGACATAATCTTTTCCATTTGTTTGGAATTGGTTTCATTCCTCCATCTCTAAAGCTCTTTCACTCTAGCAAAGCACCAATCCTTTAAAACTGAGCAAAAATGTAAGGCTGCAGATAATTTACTACAATCAAAATAAAATAAACTATGAATTGTGAATTTCATTAAACTATTGAGAATAAATGACTATATTATTATAAAAAGACAATATAATGGTGACCAAAAAATAAGATATGTATAGTATAGAATACCAATTGCTTAGACAATCTAGAAAAAATAAGTTGGCTATTATTTTTGTATCAATTATTGTAGTGTTTCCCTAAACATAATCAGAGTTATATGACACTTATAATTATATAATAACCAATAAATTTTGGATAAAACTAAAGTAATATATAAAGAGAGAGAAAACACTTAATATTTTTAAGTTACCAATGACCTCAGCTAAAGTATATTTTTGACTAAATAGTGTAGCATACGGTCTACTAATAAGAGTACAAATATGTTTTATAAAAGAATCATGAAAACTTGTATTTAAAAATAATGCATATTTAATTAAACAAACACATAAAATATATTTATTTGACCAAATACAAGTAAGTTCTGGCTCTAAAGAGTAAAAACTATAAATGATACATCCAAACTTAATCGCTCTTAAAAAGTTAAGGGGTATTGGTTTGATTAAGAAAACACGTGAAATACAATCACATATTTATGATACATTAAGATGCATTAAAGCATCTAAAAGTAAAAAAACCATTGTTTTATATTACAAGTACATTACTTTCCAAAACAAACATTGTTTTATATTACAAGTATATTATGTTCCTAGCATAATTAATAAACTAAACTCAGAGAGTGTAGTTCCAACTTGATTGTGCTCAGCTTTTTACTCTTCTATAAATATCTGCAAGCCATTTACAAATATTAGATTAACATTTAAGTATGAAGTACCTAATTTTTATATGAAAAGTATAAGTTCTATCTAGTATATACCTGAATTTCTAGTCTCTTCCAAACTTTCTTGCTAGATAAGAGTAGCAGATTCTCTTCCATTGTTAAGTTTCTTCACAAAAGAAACAAGATCCACAGAGGCGGGGGGATCACGTTTTAGATTCACCGTGACATATTCAGATTCATCAGCCGAGGTGGTAGCACGAGAGGACGACAATGTCGACATAATGGACTAAGACATAGTTTTAATTAGCTTTGAAATAAATAACAATGAATGCATATATGATGCAATGCTTACACACACCAAATTCACATTCTGAATTTATTTTTTGAAATAAATTTTACGCAAAAATTAGGTTGAACATATTCCCAATATAATTAGCTCATGTCTTGTATAAATCTTTCCTTATATAGACATAGGTGATTAGGCTATGTTTAATTGAGGTCCAATAATACAATTTGCACCGTAATTATATTAGTAGCATGTTCGATGTAAAAAAAAATCTATATGTTTTGGTTATAGGTTGGGTTTTCTTAACAGAAACACAATTTTATCTATAACTTTAGCTCTGATATCATTTTTGTCACATACGGCTAAAGTGGAAATGCAAGATATCACAACGGTAAGGTTTCGCTACAAAAGATAAAGATACATAACATTAGTAATAATTTAAAGTTTACAACCCATAATTTAAACAAAATAAAATACAAGTTTCCCAAAATAACATTGTTCAAAAGTTAATTTCATGAAATAACTTCCATACAATGCAACATGCTATATGATGATGAATCTTTATATCCACTTACTAATTATTTCTTGAAAAAACATGTAAAACGATGGTCAACTATGAAAATAGTTGGTGAGATCACAGGTTTACTAAATCAAGGTTTTTTATAAAAGTTTCCAAAAATTGAAGTTCATTGCTAAAACACATAAATAAGTTTCCATGTATGTAATAATCTCTTGTATGCGCATAATAATCAACAAAGAGTTCACAACTAAGCCTATGATTGATGCCCTTTTGACATCTAAGCTTATCATTCCATAGATGAACATGGTAAAATGCACTAAAGCAATCAGGTGAGTGAGGATTTGTCAATTCCTAATAGCGCTATTCATAATGACCATTGGCTTAAAGAGTTAATGGTTGCAGTAAAGTATGGGACTTATGACTATAAGGCCTCATGTTTCAAGTAATATACAAATACATAGCAAAATATCGAAAAATACATCAATCAAGTTTGATACAATTCAATAAAAATACACCAAACATAAATAGTTAGGAGATGTTTTTTCACCCCAACACATTTAAAAACCAAAAATAAGGGGATGCATGAATACTCACAATGTTTCAAATTGGTACAAGTGGTGCCTCGAAATGCACCAACACCTTACTAAATGGATCCTATGACATCAAACACATGCTTGAGTATCTATGTAGAAATCTAATGTAAATATACCAAATTATACATATAGACAAATGCCAAATTTTGTTCTAAGTATTGGTTTTCAATTACTTGGTAACAAGTTTTTTGATATAGTGAAATTCATAACTCATGTGGTTAAGCCAATTTTAGGTGTTATTTTCCATATTTTTGTAATATTAATTAAAGGTATTTCAACACATTTAAAGGTGTTTTAAACTCTTCAAATCAAAAAATATTACCAAACAGTTTCCACAAATTTTCAAACTTTACAATTTCATTCCAATTACAGTTAAGGGCTTCTAGAAAATTTTCTTTGAATTTTTGATATGTTTAGCTATTTTTCTTATATTTAATTCTCTAAATCAATACAAATTCATGAAAAATATCAATCTACTAAGAAAATTTCCCAAACTTTTTGCACCACTTTTATGAAGCAAATATAAGTTGGGAAAAATATAAAAGCTGATTTTCAAACAATTAACCTGATTGTTCTGATTTTAGTGCACTTATACTAACAAAATGGAGATAAATAGAAAACTGTTTCAAAAATTCCCGAAATGTTTTGTACTAGTGTTATTAAACATATAAAATATGATAAAAATATAAAATTTGGTTTCCAAATAGTTTAGATATTTTTCTTTCTTTTAATCACTTAAATAAGCTTAATTTGTGAATAATAGTTAAATAGTTAAGGAAAATTACCAAACTGTTTCTAAGATTCATATACAGTGTACAAAGTCTTGGAAAAATAACAAAGGTGATTTTCATAAAAAGGAGTCTGACTTTTAGATTTTTGTTTTTTTAATATTAGGAAAATAGAAAAATATAGCATACAGAACAGATAAATCATCCCACTTTTTATGTGGCATCCTAATATAATATAAGAAGTCATGGAAAATTTTCATTAATTCTGGGTGAGTAAAACTAGTTTTCTCAATTCTAGTCCACTATATGCACACAAATTGTGGAAAAACAAATATACATTATGAAAATTTTCCAAAATATGTTTTCAAGTAATCCACATGGTGTAGGAGCTGGAAATAATCATAGTTGATCATTTTACATTCCCTAACATGGGTTTATGATTTATTGGAACTAAATAAAAAGAAAATTAAAAATTATACCAAACGGTAACAAAAATCAATGAAACTTAATAAGAGACCTTTATTTACTTTAGGGGCATCCACGAATTTATTTAGGATTTATGGACCTCAGAAAGTATTTTAGATGATTCATGACCTTGTTTCCTTGTAACAATTATAATAAATTGAAGAAATGAAAACAATTTTTAGGATTTTCCAGATCATCTTATGTTCTTATTGGGATTTTGACAAAATTTTGATTTGAATAGAAAAGGAGTTTAGATTTTTGTTTTTGAATAAAATCCTTTACATGCACTATTAACGATGTACTTTGATCATCAAGCCTTTAAGTTTGATGTTCATCACATGCATCACGGTTTGAAGAACATGCATGGATATATTTTGTTCATTATGATGTTTTCAAAGGAAAATTTGGATGCATGCGGTGGATGAACATTTAAAATTAGTAAAAATCTTTTTTTTAGGGTTTGACATAGGTTTTGGTCATTGGATTTCACTAACAAACAACATGCATGTTGTTCATGGGTGAAATCCTACCACCATCATCATCAAAATCGACTTCCATGGTTACGAACATGAATGTTCATAAGGAATTGTGTAGGAGAAGAAGAAAGTGTAAGAAAACTTGTAAAACTTGAAAGAAAAGTGTAGGAGAACAAAGGATTTTCATGATTACCTCTAAGAATGACACTTAAGGATGAAAATTTTATGCTTGAGAAGTGGTCATAGCTGAAGAATTTCATGAGTTTAGAGAGAGATTTGAGAGGAAAGGTGTGGTAGAGGTGTTGGAGTGTGAGAGAAACTAAAATAGGAAAATGGAGTTTAGGAGAAGAGAGAATCAGAAACTGATTGAGATTTGTAGGGAAAAGGCTTTATTAGGAGGTGGAGGCCAAAAATATGAGGGAGGAGAGAGGGTTTCCCTCTCTTCCATTTTTATAAAATTCAAATTCTTTATAAAAATATCAAAATTTTATAAAATGTGCACTTTAATCTAGTTTTGACAAAACTACACAAATGGACCTTGTGGTTTGCTGAAAATCGTCGCTTTTCTTCAAAAAGGTTTAGAATAAAACTAGAGCTCCAAACTTTACATTTTGTTGCGAGTTTGGTCCAATTGGTATGAGCTTTTTCAAAATGACGATTTTGCCCTTTTTTTTCCCTTTTCAAGTTTTTTATTATATATATATATATATATATATATATATATATATATATATTAAAGAAAATATAAAAAAGAAAATTTGCATTTTCTATTTTATTTTTACAATTTTTTATAAACAAATAAAAAAATAAAAATGAAATCTCTCTCTCTCTCTCTTTCTCTCTCTCTCTCTTTCTCTTTGTCCCTCTTTTTGTCTTTCTCTCACTCTGTCTCGCAAACGCACAAACACAGATCCACCTTTAAGAACATGAAGAAAGTTCAGTACTCTTTACCCTTTTCTGGTGAAGCAGATCTTTCGGTCACCACCATAAACACTGCCAAACCACCAACAATCAATAATTTTGCCAAGAAAAATCGAGTCTTCACACAATCATCATCATATTCATCTTTAATCCACCATGAAAAATCACCACCATTGAGCACCCATCATCCCCAACTACCTTGTTCTTCCATTTATCTTTTGACCAAAATGCATCTCAACAAAATATTAAGAAAGAAGGTTGAAGAACAAGGGACTGTGATTGAATGGAGATGTGTCACCTGTGATCGAACAAAAAAAAAAGAATAAGGGTCGTACCTACAATCGAGTTTGAAGAAGGAGACAAAGACGAGATTAATGGAGTTGATCGGATGATCGTCGACTTCAGATCTTCTGTAAGTTAACAGTAACAAAGTTAGATCTAGAAATGGACACACACACACACACTTAGGTCTATTTGAAGGAAGAAGATCATCAAAGTTGAATCCTTTGAGCTCAGATGCATTGAAGACGACGCCTACAGTAACATTCTAGATCTGGTGCACCATTCAAGGTGATTTCAAAAATTGATTTCGTCTCCTCTCAGCCTCCGTCCTCACTCCTCTCTGTTCGGAACGAATGAACGACGACTAAGGTTTTGTCAATGGTGGTTCACAACAATGAAAGAGAAGGCGGCGGGTTGGCAAAAACGAGAATGAAGATTATTGGTTGGAGTTTTACGTCAAACGTGTAGCAATGGTGGGTGTTTGGTAGTACAGAATCGTATCGAAAGCAAGATTGGGATGAAGAAGATAAGATCAATAGGAAAAACTTTGCGGGATGAGAAAGTGATATATATATATATATATATATATATATATATATATATATATATATATATATAGAGAGAGAGAGAGAGAGAGAGAGTTTGCATTTTCATTTTCTATTTTTACTATTATAAAAGTTATAAATAGAAAATAGAAAAAGAAAAAAGTAAGGGCAAAATCGTCATTATAAAAATATTCATAGCAAATTGGACAAAACTCGCAATAAAATGAAAAAGTTGCACCTCTGGTGCTAATCCAAACCTTTTTGGAAAAATGAGGAAATTTTCAACAAACCACACGCAGGGACCATTTGTGCACTTTGTCGATAGTTTTTATTAATAAAACCTTAATTTTTGGCTTATAAATTAAAGGTAATTGTTAATGACTCAAAATTTATTTCTTTAGTTATACTTGCCTAGTTTTAAATGTTTTAAATTGATATTGTAATATTCATAATTATTTTTATACAATTTTTTTGGTGAAAGTTTATAACTTTAGGTTTTTTGGCTTTTTAGGGTTTTGTGATTTTGTTAGATATTTAACAACATATAGTAGTGAAATAAGAGAATTTCAATTTATTTTTAGTGTTTTATACACTTTTTCAATTGTAACAAATGTTTGGGGTTTGTTCTAATTTGGGTATCGGCATTTCCTACGGTAGCTAAACAAGTTACTAGAATCATAAGAGTCAAGTATAATATGGGTTATGAAAAAATGCATGAGTCCTAAAATGACATGAATTTGACAGTTGTCAACGTAATTAGTAACCAATCATTGTCGAAAATATTTTTTCCAACAGATTACCAATG
Source organism: Lactuca serriola (assembly GCF_051521515.1). Classification (NCBI taxonomy): domain Eukaryota; kingdom Viridiplantae; phylum Streptophyta; class Magnoliopsida; order Asterales; family Asteraceae; genus Lactuca; species Lactuca serriola. The sequence continues at coordinate 155,027,233 of NC_136408.1, read as the reverse complement.
AAATGAGTTTGAACTGAAATACCGACTAGATATAACTAACTAAGTAACAGATTACCGACATAATCTAGAAATAACTCACTAAAAATTTACTAATAGATTTGATATGAAATCATAGAGATGATTTTGGCATTATAAAAAATAACAAACTCATGAAAAAACTAAATACAATTACACAATGAAAAAAAAAATCTTAAAACATAGTACATCAAATCTATGTTTTCAAAACCAACAAATATAAATCCTCGAAAATGGTATTCATTATTCATTCATTAATTGCTTACTTTAATACATAATCAAAAGACTAAAACCAAAACATCATGAAAAGTATCTCCACCTTGAGGCCCACCACCTCCTTTTCTAACAAAGATGTTCTTTGAAATGCCACCATTGATGTCAATTTTTGGCATTTATTATTCATTCATTGCTTACTTTACAAATCAATCAAAAGACTAAAACAAAACCATCTTTCAAGTAACTCCACCTTGAAACAAAACCATCTTGAAAAGTAACTCCACCATGAAGCACCACTTCCTCTTTTTTCTAACAAAGATGTTCTTTGGAATGCTATTATTGTCATTAGAAATGTCTTTCCCAAGGAAAACAATCCACTTCACATCGGAATTGGTGATTCCGGTTCTGATTCCTTCGAAATGAAAGCACACCTTTAGATCAACAATCTCATATTAAATCAAGTGAAAAACGTTGGAAATTTGAGCAAATTGAGATTCAAATTAACAAACCTTCAGATCCATCTTCTTATGTGCCCTCAAACACCCTATATGATATTCCCTTTCACACTGCAAGGAGGATAAATGTAACAATCAGAAATGAAAACACAGCATAACCGGATTTTTTTTGAATGACCATTTTAACCTTCGACCAACACTAAAACAAGCAGTCTACTACAGGGACCAAATTTATTGATATTTAAGGAATAAGCATGTCAACATCTAGTGATCAGATCTGAAACTTCCGTCAAGATCGCCATCATGTCCAAAGGTCATTCAGTAAGAATGGAACAAGATGTCAGATTTCTGACCCTACTTCAGCGTTACTGGATATAGCATAAATTGGAAAGTTGAGCATTAAAAATTTATTGGCATCAAAACAGTTACATAAGAAAACGTTTTATAAACTTACCTTGGAAAGGATAATTTACAGTGGCCTCTGGACAACCCCACGAAACCGACTTTGGAAATGCTATGAACACGTAACTGGTACCGATCTGATTTTACTAAACTGACATCAGATCAAGAAATAGTGTGAGGGACAGTCGAACAACATAAACTTCGAAACACCAAAAAACCGAGACAAAACAGCTTGAAAACACATGATTCATAATGGTATAAATTAACGTATCAGTTAACTTACATGTTTTTTGATTTAAAATCATGCGGATCTTTGCTACTTTTCGGATCTATGTGCATGATAGAGAATTTTTTTTTTTTTTAAATCGACACATAGAAGTCCTGGTGACTATCATGTGTCAATGCTGGATTAAGATTCACAGGGCTGATTATGACAGTGGCTGTGAAATCGTATGAAAATGAAAATGAACATCTAATATATATAGTAAGAAAAGTGTGGGCGTCAACCCTAACCCTAATCTCTAGCCATGGTGATTTGCATCAACCACCCCTAAAATTGTTCATATCTTCACATACAACCCAACCCTTACGCAAAATGACACTTTTGTTACTTGATGAATAAAGTGGTACATGATTTTTTATTTGTAGTTTCTTTTAACGGCTCTTATGTGTAAATGGCCATATACTATGCATAACTATTTTCTTTAACAGTTCTTATCTCTAAATATCAACAGTATCTTCATTTATTTATTTTGCAAAAACACATTATATATATTTTTTCTTGTTTAAGTGAGAATATTTTCCATCATTTGATATTGTGATTATTCTAGGTTGAGTTTACCATATTCATTGTTTAGCCTTTCAACATGAAAGTGTGTAATTAGCATAAACTTCTTATAACATTTGATTATGATATTAATGGTTTGACTAACAGTGAAATTAATAATGTGTTAAATGAAATTGTAATAAACAAGTATATTGGTAATTATATTTATTTTAAAATTAAATATTCAAAACAAACATATGTTAATAATGTCCATAAAGTAAATTGGTGCATATATTTATCATTTTACATCTCCTCAAGTTAAAATCTGTAAGTATAAGAAAGCTCGACAAAAAAATATTCGATTTTATAAAAGTTCTATTTGAAAATTTATTTAGGTGATTATTGGATTACTCACACCCGATGTTTTGATATTGGCACATCATACTTACTTATAAAGCTAACATTTTTTCTTAAATCTCATGCATTTGAAACCCCCATTCTTTTTTCCTTTCACCACATTTATTTGAAACTCTCATTACTTTTCAATTTCCTTATAATAATAATTATAATTTGGTAATTAGGTTAAATAAATATCAAATCTAAAGTGTATTCATATATAAACTAAATTTCAATATTAAAATAATATCTTTAATTTTACTTATAAAATTATGTTTTTTAACTTTTAACATAGTATACTTAATTTATTAGTTTTAATATATTGTTGGATGTAACCATTATCATTTTAAAGGTATAATTTTTGAATAATTTGTATAAAATACTTAAATTATTAATTAAAATATAACATTATAGGCTCAACTTAAATATAAATTTTATTTAACTTAAACAACCCAAAGATTATTTTATAAATAGTTAAAAGTGATAAATTGTAGTGTCTTTCTAATAATGATTGTAAGTTGGTTAATAAGGTTAAATAAATATCAAACCTAAAGTGTAATCATTAATAGACTAAATTTCAATTTTAAAATAATATATTTACTTCTATTTATAAAGTTATGTTTTAAATTTTAACATATTACACTTAATTTATTAGATTTAAAATGTTGTTGCATGTAAACCTTTATCAGTTTAAAGCTACATTTTTTGAACAGTTTTGACAAAATATTTAAATTGTTAATTTAAATATAACATTATAGTGTCAACTTAAATATAAATTTCAGTTCCACTAAAAAAAGGAAATAATATTTTATAAATAGTTAAAAGTGATAAATTATAGTAATAAATGCAAAAACTAAATTGTAATATCAGTTTAACTAAAATATTTCCTAAATATATTTATATAATCGTTAAAAATTTTCAAATAAATAGCTTAAAATAACTTATAATAACAATAGTTAAAAATAACTCTATATAAATGATTATATTGTTACCTTTAAAATAAAAAAAATGATGTTTGATGTTTTAAATAATTATAATGATAAAAATTAAAACATTAAGCAAATAAAATTTAAAAAATTAGGTAAAAATAACAACTATAAATAATATCAAACCATATATAATATTTAATTTTATTGATGTCTAACCCGCGAGTAGAAGTCATTCAAATGATTGAGATTATGACGTTATAATAGATTTATATCTTATCATATAATTAAAAATAATCAATTTATTATATCAAATTAATATACGAATTATTATATCAAATTTAACAACAACGTTAGTGTTATATTTTAAAAAATATATATATTTGTAAAGACTTCAACTATATAGGTGTTTCTACGCATTACTATGTCAACTAAAATATAAATTTCAGTTGCATTTAATAAAACTAAAGAATACTTTGTAAATAGTTAAAAGTGATAAATTGTAATGATAAAAGCAAAAACTAAATTGTAATTTTAATTTAACTAAAATGTTTCTTAAATATATTTTTATAATCGTTAAAAGTTTCCAAATAAGTAGCTTAAAATAGTTTACAATAACAATAGTTAAAAACAACTCTATATAAATGATTATATTGTTAGCTTTAAAATAAAAAACAATGTTTGATGTTTTAAATAATTATAATGATAGAAATTAAAACATTAAGCAAATAAGTTTTAAAAAATTAATTAACAATAAAAACAACTATATATAACATCAAATCATATATTATATTTAATTTTATTCATGTGTAACTCGCGGGTAAAAGCCATTCAAACGATTGAGATTATAAAGCTATAATAAATGTATATATATTATCATATAATTCAAAATAATCAGTATATTATATCAATTTAGTGTGTACAACTTATTATATCAAATTTAATAACAACGTTATTGTTATATTTAAAAAAATCATATATTTGTAAAGACTTCAACTATATAGGTATTTCTGCGCAACGCGCGGGCATTCGCCTAGTTGTGTTATATTTATTGCAACTTTGCATTTAAAGTGTATTTGGATTCCTTTTTTGTTTCAAAAAAGTGTGAGTTTTACCAAATGTCAGAGACAATTGAATGAGTTTTGATAAGCATGCCAAAAACATAACACATGCACAAACTTCCAACGGAAGATTGATTTTTGCAGATCAAGTTCGTCTGTAAACATCTATTGTTGGTCAATCATTAATTTCCGGATTGATATAGTATTGAATATTTATCCAGATATAATTATAAAATTGGTCTATGTTTCAAAACCAATGTTGTATTTAATGAACTTACCAAAATTAACTATGGTTAATTAATGTGATAATTTTATCAAGCATCTGTGACATGGTAAGCATCTGTGACATGGTATTAGTCCATGAGTAACGCCAAGAAACCCTAGACTACTAGTCTAATATTGTATACTCCTGTGATAAAGCTCTATATTCCTCAAAAAACAACAAAGGGGAAACATAACAACGGGTCAAAAATTTCACATAATGGTAAGGGTGTTGTAAGGGGTAAGTAGTCATCTACTAATAACCATTGTTAACGAAATCAACATCCATGACAATAGCAGTATGCAAGTTTTCTAGGCATTGGATATGTATATTACAAAAATTAAGCAACACAACAACCATTCAACTCCTACAATTGCAAGTCATCAAGCACTATTTCAAAAATGATCAATGAACACACCATAAAGGTGTGACCATCGGTGTATAGTGGCATTTTTTTTTTCACTAAAAGTGTGACAGAAGGTGATGTCATTGTATGAGTCTTATGGTCCCTTTAAAATTTAGTGTCTGTATAGTATGAAAAAATTTGGTCGTATCATAAAAGTGTGGCTATCGGGTATGAAATTTTGTTGCTATACTCAATCATTTTATCCAATATTGTGGCGTTAAACCGTCAATAGACACAATTTTTTATTTATTATAGTGATTGTATATCACCAACTGGCAACATACATGTTGTTTCGGTGTGGCGTTATGTAAATAAATTTTCATACAATTCATAGTTTACTAAAACTATGGGGTATCATTTGTAGACATGCAATTATGGTGAACATGACCATGTTCTCTAAATGACCACATGTAATTAATTTCATAAATGTCGATTTGTTAATATTTAGTCACAAAACAATCATTTACTATGACTATTGTCTAGTGTAGAGAGACACACAATTAAGTGCAACATGATCATAAGTATTATAAAGACACATTTTATTAAAATTATGGATTTAATATTAGCTTACGACCATATTTGTATTAATTATCATGACTGATGCTATCATTTAGCCATATAAAAATTCGTAACTATGATTATTTTACATCATTTAAAAAAAGAAAATCAATTAAAATGCAAATGTAGTTGATTTGTAGACACAATAGTGTTTTTAATTGTGACCAATATTCAATTTATTACCAAAAATTTGGTTATTAGTATAATATATTTTATCATTTAGACATGCAAACATTGTTGAGTGTCACTATTGGTTATACTATAATCTTAGACAGTTATTTAAATCGTAGCCATCAGTATCCAGTCAAAATACGCAAACATTCACTCTACCTCTCATTCTCTCTCACACTCTTCATCACCACCACTCCATTTCTCCTCTTTACCTCTCACAAACCCAAATATTTCTAGAAAAATAAGATCAAATAAAACCTATAATCAGGAAATCTTCATCATCTTAAACTATTCTTGATGGTAATCCCGAATTTTCTTTCATTCCCCTTCACTTTCTTTCAAAGTTTTACATGCTTTCTTGCAATTTCTCCATTTTCTACTCCATTCTAATGAAAATCATGAACACATAAATATACACACACACAAACTCACGGTTTTGATGATGATGGTGGTAGGATTGCACCCAAAATAACATGCATGTTCTAAATGGTGAAATCCAAGGACCAAAAACTAAGTCAAAATCAACATAACACACTTTTCTACAAGTTATGGGTAAAAATCACCACATGCACCCTAAGTTTTCTATCAAAAACGATTTTGGAACATTTCAAACTCATGAATGGTCTTCAAACAACATGCATATGATGATCTTCAAGCTTAGATGCTTGAGATCAAAGTTTGTTGTTAAAAGCTTTCTAATATGTTCATACAGGATTTTTTCTCAAATAAATACGTAAAACTCCTTTCTGATCAAATCCATTTTTTTCAAGAATCCCACTAATAAAACCAGATGATATGTAAAGTTTCAGAAAATAATTCATTTTTCTCGAATTATTATAATTATTGCAATAAAATAGGGAAATAAATCATATAAAATACTTTCTGAGGTCTTTAAATCCTAGGTAAGTTCGTGGAAGACCCCTATGATAAATAATGACATCTCATTAAGTTTCATCGATTTTTGTTACAGTTTACTATGGTTTTGAATTTTCTTTTTGTTTATCACCAATAAATCATAAAACCACTTTAGAGAATTTGAAAAGGGTATCTATTAATTTTCGCAGCTCCAACCCTATGTGGAAGACTCCGGAAAATATTTTCAAAGATTTTCATAGTGCATTCCTATTTTTGCCCGATTTTTTTATTTATAATCGACTAAAAACAGGAAAAATAGTTTTTTGCCCGATTTTTCATAGTGCATTCCTTATAAATATTAGAACTCTAAATAAAAATTTGGATGGATTTTCTATACCAAATGCTATTTTTCTTCTATCTTCTAATATTAAACACACTTAAATCCACAAAATCAGATTCCAGTAGCTAAAAACCACCTTTGGTAATTTCCCAGATTATTTACACTGTTAATGAAATTTACAAAAATTTTGGTAATTTACTTAAACTGTTTAGTAATTATTCTCCAATTAATGATTATTTAAGTGGATAAAACAAAGGAAAATAGCAAGACTAACTAAAAAATATCTTTTATATTTTTCAAAGCTTCTATATGCATAATAACAGTGTTAAAAAAAGTTTGGGCAATTTTGGAAACTTTTTTCTATTTATTTTAATTTTTATAATAATAAATGCACAAAAATCGTAAACTTGGGTTAAACAGTTTAGAAATCTATTTTTATATTTTTCCCAGATTTCATAATGTTTAATAAGAGTAATATAAAAAGTGTGAGCAATTTTGGAAACCTTTTGCTATTTATTTCAATTCTTATTAGAATAAATGCACAAAAAACATAAAACTGGGTTAAACATATTAGAAATCCGTTTTTATATTTTTCCCAGCTTAAGTATATCTAATTCCAGTATTATTAAAGTTTGGGAATTTTTATATTATGGATTCTATTTTTCACGAATTTATATTTTTATGAAGGCATAAAAATTTGGAAAAATAGTTAATCACAACAAAAATTCATGGGAAAATTTCTGGAAGACCTCTACTGTGTTTAGAATGAAAATACAAAGTTTGAGAATTTTTAGAAGCTGTTTGATAATATTTTGGATTTTTAGGAGCTTAAAACACCTTTAAATGTGTTGAAATACCCTCCATTAATATTACAAAAATCTGGAAATTAATATCCAAAATTGTCTTAATCACATGAGTTATAAAATTTCACCATTTCATAAAAATGTTTGTGACTTATCAATATTAACTTTAGACACAATATTGGCATAATTCTATTGTAGTAGTAAGTATACTAGTGTTAGATTTCGATTAGAGACTCACTAGCGAATACCATTATTGTAGGAATCAGTAGTGGTGTAAGTGGAATGTAGTTTGACGCGCCATTTGCATCATCTCAATGTATTGTGAGTATTCACGACTCCCCTATTTCTGGTTTTTATGTTTTGGGTTGGAAAAGCATGTCCGAAAAACTATTATTTGTTCGTTGTATTTAAATTGATTTGTATCAAACTTGATTGCTATATTTCTCTATGTATGTCTATGCAACACGAAACATCTTACATTTTAATCCAACCATTAACTCTTTGAGCCAATGGTCATTATGAATAACGCTAATAGGAACTGACAACTCCTCACTAGCCCAATTGTTGGAGTGCATGATACCATATAATCCATGGAATGAAAAGAATAGATCTTGATAGCGCATCAGTCATAGGCTTGGTTGTGAACTCATTGTTTGCTCATATACATACAAACTTGTTACTTATTATAGCAACACAGTTGTTTATTAATTATAGCAATGAACTTTATTTGCCATGAGAATACGAACATTGCATCTCATTTGGGCAATATACATTATCTCTCATGATGACAACGAACATTGTTTATGCAAACTTATTACTCATTTTTGCAATACATTTCTATTTATGGAAACTTTATTACTCGGTTTAGCAACAAACTTGTATTCATGAAAACTTATTTACTTATTTTAGCAATGAACATTTGTTTATGGAAACTGTTACGAATATTCAGATTATTATGAATTTCAAACTATATTATGTTACAAACTTGTGAGTACTCACCAACTATTTTTATAGTTGACGCTCGTTTCACATGCTTTTTTATGAATCATCGATGTAAGTGGCGCTTAGGGACACATCACTTTTAAGAGCATTCGCATGTGTTGTATTTCAGTTTACATTGTAATTTCTTTTAAAAAATTGTTCAAACCCATTGTATTGTAAATTTGTAATGATTTTTAATACTATGGTTGGTGTTGTCTTTTAACTTTTGCTATGAAACCCTTTATACTGCCACGCCTCGTGTTTCCGCTTTAGCGGGGTGTGACAACTATGCAATTTTACTAAGTTCAATACACGAAACAAGAGCATACGTTTAAACTATAATAGGTATAGTTTGGGAAACACTACACTATTCTACAAGTTCAAGAATACTATACAAAAGCAAGTATATAAACTATAGTATAGTTTATGGAATACTACTCTATTTCACTATTTCAAGGATACACTACTAAATAATTATTTACGTATATTTATTATTACATTACAAAGTACACTACTACGAGGTGATACATACAGTTTCAAGTACAAGAGAACACTCCAACACTACATGTAAACTAGTTAATATAGGGTTATGAGAAAATACTTCAATTCCAAGTCCTATAAGTTATAACCATAGTCTCCTGAAGGGAGAGCGTGAATTTGTGTATAGATCTATACGGGACTAACAATCCCGCACCAAAACTGTTAGCTATAGATAGGTTGGCAGGACTGGGGTGACAAACGTCATAACATTCCGACGCCTAAAGAATGTTGTAGAGGCCACTAGTCAGATTAGCAGGGTCATATGAAACTCACAACATATCAACTAAAACATTTTTTTACTGGATTAAAACTACTTTAATGTTTTATTTTAAATAATAAAACTGCAGTACACTAGTTTACACTACAGCTGGCGGATTCCAGGCACTCATAAAAAAGGGTTTATTTTAAATAATAAAGCTACAATACACTATTTTACACTACAAATGGTGGATTCTAGGCACTAATACAAGAAGGTTTTCATACAAACACTACTACAGTACACTATTTGTTTGTAACATATACAATTTCAAGAACATTCATGATATAGTTTTATTTATTAATAAGACTACAGATTAGTATTTCAGAGTACAGTAACAAAAATACATTTTTGTCTTAAGTCCTAAGACTAAATTTCATACACTAAAAAAAATATTGGATTTTATGAAAGTACACTATAACATTTTCAAAGATCCAAGACAAACTTTCCATTTCAAAGACATACTTATGAAATCACCAAATTAAATGTTGTTACATTTTCAAAACCACTTGTATTCTCAGGTAACCGGTAGACAAGTACACCCATAGGTTTTGAGAAGACGAAACTTATGGAGTCGCATCTCTTATACTTTTGCTATACACTTTTGATGTCCTACAAATTATGTATTGAACAAATGTAAATACTATATTCTATAAATGTAATGGTTGTGTTCGTTTTTTTTACTATTATGCAATTGTTGTGATACTGTAGATGATGTGCTCTACCCCCGAATGTTTCCACCATTCCGGTTTGGGGGTGTGACAATGAGTAGTTCACCATGGGGAACCCCGATCCTATTTGTGAAGAAAAAGAACGGACCACATCGGATATGTATAGATTATCGGGAGATGAACAAGGTAACAATGGAGAACCGTTATCCACTCCCAAGGATTGATGATTTGTTTGACGAGCTTCAGGGAGCATCTTGGTTCTCCAAGATCGATCTGCAATTAGGTTATCACCAAATGCGAGTCAGGGACGACGATATGTAGAAGACAACTTTTTGGACTCGCTATTGTCACTACGATTTCGTGGTGATGCCATTTGGGCTCACCAATGTTCTTGTCACGTCATGGGTCTCATGAACAGCATATGCAGACCATTTCCAGACCAGTCTGTAATAGTTTTCATAGATGATAACATGGTTTATTCCAAGACTCAGGAGCAGCACGTGGAGCACCTAAAGGAGGTGCTAGTGATAATGAGGATGGAGAGAACTTTCCCAAAGTTCTCCAAATGTGAGTTCTAGTTGAGTGAGGTGCAGTTTCTAGTAGGGGTGAGCAAAAACCGCACCGCAACTAAAAATAACCGCAAAAACCGCATAAACCGCAACCGCAATAAAAACCGATGGTGAGGTTATCTGTTTTTCAAAAACCGCAAATTTGCGGTGCGGTGCGGTTATTAATTTCCAAAAACCGCAAAAAAACCGCACCGCACCGCATATATTATATACAGTTTTTTATCAATAATTAGTTTATTAAATATTAAAAATAAGACAAATTTCATGAATGAAAAACGGATAAAATACTAGAAGACAAAAGTGTTGGTTTTTTCTTATGTTTAACTTTGAAAAAAGGATGAAATTAGACAATTTTATGATATTTATTGTTAATTACTATTGATTTAACGTTTTTAAGATATTAGTTGTTTGTGGTTTAAGTTAAATAGTTAATTGTCTTATACCTTATGGTTTTTATTATTATTACAAGTAATATGTTTGAACTCTTAAAACTATTTGAGCTCTAAACTGTGGTTAAAAACCACACAAAATAACCGCATCAAATCCATGCGGTTAATAACCGCAACATAGAAAAAATAAACCGCACCGCAAAAATAACCGCTTAACCGCACCGCAAAAATAACCGCACCATGCGGTTTTGAAAATGGATTAACTGCATTTGCGGTTAGTGGTGAGGTTTTGGCTAATAACCGCACCGAACCGCACCGCGCTCACCCCTAGTTTCTAGGGTACCTTGTCAACCAGATTGGTATTCTGGTCGATTCGGCCAAGGTAGAGGTCGTGAGGCTGTGGGAGGTTCGGAGGTCTCCTTCCAACATTTGTAGTTTTCTTGGTCTGGCGGATTACTATCGGAGATTCATCCAGGATTTCTCCAAGATTGATGTCCCATTGACCCGACTAACCAAGAAGTCGGTGACATTCCGTTGGGGCCTGAGCTCCAGGCAACCTTCGAGACACTCAGACAACGGTTGTGCGAGGCATCGATTCTGACCTTTCTGGAGGGCGTAGATGATTTCGTGGTTTACATGGATTCGTTGATTACAGGCATGGGTACAGTGTTGATGCAGCGGGGTCGAATGATAGCATACTCTTTGAGGCAGTTAAAGCCTCATGAGGCGAACTAACTGACTCATGATTTGGAGTAAGCGGATGTGGCTTTCACCCTCAAGATTTGGGGACACTACCTCTACGGGGTTCATTGTACCATTTACACGGAACACAAGAGCTTGAGGTATCTGATGGATCAGCCGAATCTGAACATGAGGCAGCGTCGTTGGCTAGATGTGCTGAAGGATTATGACTATGAGATCCTTTATCACCCAGGGAAGGCCAATGTGGTGGCCGATACTCTCAGCCGGAAGGCGGTCGCGGCTCTGATTCCGGATGTATGCCTGAGCATGACAATGATTACTCTGTTGCTGGAACGAATTCAGGAGGCGTAGATCGAGGTTATGAAAGAAGAGAATCAGATGTCTGAGCGGATCACCTTGGATCATAGGCCAGGTGGATCGCGGCTCTGATTCCGGTTGTTGACCCTACATCGGAAGGTCTAGGTGTTGGATGAGTGCCTAAGTCCATAACTATTTTGGTATTTACTTGACTTGATTATCAGCATGGTCCTTTTGGGTTGCCTTCACCATAGCAATATGTAGGATGAATTAAGGAGAGAAAGGTTTAATTATGATTTATTAATATATTATGAGAATAATATATTAAAGGAGAAATCATATTGTTTAATTAATATTAGTCAAGAATTAATTTGGTGGCTAAAAGAGATTAATTAAACTTAGGGGACTGGAATTGTAATTATAAGATAATTGCAATTGGGCTATGGATCACCTTGGAATAATAGGTTGGATGAATTCTATGGGGAAGCCCATTAGAAATCGTCCAAGGCATGTTCCAGAAGGGGTCCATGAGCTACTTAGGGCTTAAGTAGTCAAATTAAGGTTTCCTTGTTAGATAACCCTAATTGCCTAAGTGTTCCTTTAGGGTTTCCAGCTGTTTTTGGTGCCTCTTCTGTCCTACCTCTTCATCCAAGTTGCTTAGTGGTGTTTGTGACTCCATTAGAGGTGCAACACTTGAGGCACTAAACTTTCTGAAGCTAAGGATTGATTGTTATTTCTATATAACAATCAAAGGTAAGATCTAAACCCTAATTTCAGTTATAATTTATTAGATCTAGGGTTTATGGCTTTGGATTAGCAATTGCATGCTCATTAGACAAACTAGATCCAAAGCTATTAGGGTTTGCATGTACACCATAGAAATGATGTATTCTTGAAACCCTTTAGTGGTATCAGAGCCTAGGGCTGTTTGTTAGTGAATTGATGCTTATTTGATAGTTTAATGGCTGAAAAAATCATTTTTTACCCTTATGCTTGACTGACTTGACAAGTCAGTAGATGAACTCGGCGAGTCTGGCTGACTCGGCGAATCAAGTCTCTAACTCGGCGAGTCCGAGGGTCTGGCAACGTTTTTTTGGCGATTTTCTTGCTGTTTTGGCTTTGGATACTTACCATAAACGTTTTTAATTAATAAAATCCGATTTTTATTGATTTTGGGTGAATATCCTTACCAAAAACCGTAGATAATTACCATTTAATCAAATATTTGTTACCTTATAAGATAATGTTTAATTCTTTGAGTTATTTGATGAATTATCCTGCAAGATTTTTGATTATGTCAAAATTAGATAATTGTCTTATTTGAAAAGTTTCAATTTTCCCCTTTAGGGTTTATAGTTTAAATTTGAAGTTAAAAGTTTTTGTTTTGAAAATTAAATAGTTAAACCCTAATGTTTTGAAAAGTTTCAAAACTTGCCCTAAAGTTTTGGAATTTAAATTTTTGATTAAAAGTTTAATTTTGAAATATTTAAATTCTAAACCCTAATGTTTTGAAATGTTTCAAAACTTGCCCTCATGTTTTGGAATTTAAAATTTTGATTAATAGTTTAATTATGTAATATTTAAATTCTAAAACCCTAGTATTTTGAAAAGTTCAAATTACACCCTCATGGTTTTGTTAAGTTAATTAAATGTTTAATTAAAAGAGAAAGTTAATAAAAACACCTAGTATTTTAAAAGTGTAAAATACACCCTATAATATATATATATATACATATATATATATATATATATATATATATATATATATGTAACATTAAAAGTCTAATATTATATAGGCATCATTCACGAAGCTGCTCTGTAAGGGGTGTTTAAGGAAATTGCCTATAAAATGGCGATTGAATGGCTATCCACTCTTACTCACCGCACTCTTGACCAGTGGAGGGTCGTTAGTCGAACAGGTAGGATAGGGCAGAAACCTTCCATTATAAGTATAATGAAGAACAAAGTAACTAAATCTTTTTCAAAATTCCCAGATCATAGTTACTTTAGGCAAAATGTGAAATTGTATGCTAATCCATGGAATGACACTTTATACCCTTGTCGAGACGTTAGTGGAGCGTATGTGGTTAACCGGCACACTAATTTGGGTTTGGCATTGGTAGCAAAGGGTGACTCGATGTTTATCATAGATCAATGGATCGTGTGTGGCTAACTGACACATTGATTAGGTGATAGTAGCATTGAGTGCACCACGTGATTCGAACGGTTATTCACACATTGTTTGTGATCCTCGGCATCCCAGTCGCAAATAGTAGGGCATAATCGAGATTAAACATGCCATTGAAAAGTTCAATGAATCTCAAACGATCTAGGAGTTTTAATTCATTTAAAACTTAAATTTCTTTTTTGTTTGTCATGGTGGAAATTCGTAAATTGTGATTTAGCTACCTTCAAATATTCTGCAACTAGATTATGACATCCCTCTTGTAGGTTGTAGAGTATTGTGTTGGATCCTTTCCTTGATGTTTCATTTGGGTGTTACATCGAGGATTCTAATCAACTTGACTTAAATTTCTCCCGTTTTGTAGACGTCTGAATCTTACAATTGTCTTCCCAAATCCTATGGAACAAGTTTTCCAAATGGAGATGATATTCTACGATATGATCGAGGAACCAGAGATCAAGCTTCACTTCCTCCACCTCCTCCAATTATTCTCCCTAACCCACAAGTTCGAAGGCTTGAAAAGTTCAAGCTCACTCAATCCCTTTTATATAGTAAACACAAAGATGGGAAACCTGTGTGTGCACATGTCTTAGAGATAAAGTCACACATTGACAGGTTAAGGATGTTAGGTGTCGAGATTTCAGGTGAGTTGGCTGTTGAATGGGTTCTTCCGTCGCTTCCTGAATCATATAGTGAGTTCATTAGAGAGTACTATATGATGAATCATGACGTGACCCTCGTTGATCTCATCTATTTGCTTATAGCTGTTGAATCATCAATGATTTGGCGTGCTAGTCAAGCAAATTTGTCTGGTGAATCAAACTCCCAAACTTCAATGGAAACTGGCAACATTGGAAGTCCAGAAAGGACTAAGTATGAGATTGTCCCATGTGTCGTACCAAAGGAGTCCATTTTCTTTTATTGCCAAGAGAAGGGGCATTGGAGACGAAGCTGCCCAATCTACCTGAGAGATCTAAGAGATAGGAGATTCAAAATGCCACACCCCAAAACCAAGAACGGCGGAAACGTTCTGGGGCGGAGGACGTCATGTATAATATCAACAACAATGTAAAGTAGTAAACAAGCAACAACATCATCCATTGCATTAATAATATAATTATTATACAAATATGTTCTGTTAAATTTTGATAAACACTAAAGCATAAATCAAAATGAAAGATAAGTCTTGAACAAGCTCCATCTTCCTTTCTCCTTGCATCAGTAACTGTCTATGATGACCAGAGGATACAAGTAATTTTGAAAGCGAGTATTAGCTTTGAAGCTGGTGAGATCATAAGTATTTAGTGTCTTAATTTGTATGTAAGTATTTGTATGTAAGAATTTGTAAGTATATGTATTGTAAGTATTTAAAAGTGTATATGAACTGTAAGTGTTTGAAAAACCCTAGAATCCCTATGATTCCTTCTAGTATATGAAGGTGTCTTCTACCAAGATCTAACTATTTTGTAGGTGTGTCTCTTGTAAGAGTATGTATTTTCCAAAGTATAACAATCATTATCCAAAAATATAGTTTGTACATTAATGTTTAAGTGAGGTTATCACTAAAAATATGTAATGGGAAAATTAATGTAGTACTAAAACGTAGCTCTAAAAGGACTACTACCGTACTAACTACCTTAAACCGGATTTTAGGCTAAGGCATTATGTGATAAATTGTACCATACTATCGACTGGTAACAACGACATAAGAATGGTCGTAATAAGGAATGACGTTTGGCACCCGCAGATCTGCAGATCCCACTGTAGCTAGCAGTAAGGTGTAGGATAGTCAATCCAGTATAGATCTATACACAAACTCATACTATACACTGGTTACATCGACATAAGAATGGTCGAAATTAATGTATGACGTTTGGCACCCGCAGACCTGCAGGTCCCGCTGTAGCTAGCAGCAAGGTGTAGGATAGTCAATCCATTATAGAATCTATACGCAAACTCACGCTCTCCCTTCAAGAGACTCTAGCTACAACTCGGGCCATGTCATTTAAGTCATGCTCTGATTTAAATCATAGTAATTAACGTATTCTAGTATATGTAATATAATGAACTGTTCTAGCTGTAATGTACGTGCTCTCTACCTAGCAAGTATAGTAATGTAATTGTTCTAGTATCGTTGTATATGTTCGCTTCCTATTATAGTTGTATATGTAATGTAATGAACTATTCTAGAAAGTATTGACTCATGAATGAACTGACTCATTGTATGTTATCGCGTTGTAGTAATGGTTCTAGTATCTTCCTAAACTACCCATATCGTAGTTTACTAGTAATCTATCTGGTATGTATGGTCATGGATCTATACCCTTGCTACCCAAGGGCATGAGGACCTTTTATAACTATATATATACACATGATATATAACTAATATTTAAACGACCTTCGGACGAGTACCCGATATCCCACCAGACCACATCTCAAGCGCGAAATGGAAATAGGGTGGATAGCCTTCCTAAGTCTTTTAAACATTTCTTATATAACTATACATATAGAGGCATGCAATTTATAATACAATAAAAGCATAAATAAGTTTTGTAAGACAACTGAAACAGAAATATTATTTTAAGAAAAGATCGACTTGATGTCAATCTATAAAACAATTTGAAGGCATAAGTTTGATAAAAACAGTTTAAGTATAAGGAACATTTGTTTGAAACACAGTTGTAAATAAGTTTGAAAGGTAATGTACAGAGTAAGATGTACAGTGTAATAAGTAGTTTAAAACATATAAAATGTTTATAAAAATCATTTGAAGGAAACCGTTTGGTAAAACGGCTAATGAGTAGCCAAATCTTTTGAATGCTGTATATTAATCACAGGTGATTGATATAATAACTAGCATAATTCTAATTATTAATCGCATGTGATTGATATAATAACTAGCATGATTCTACTTGTATCACCCCCATAAAACATTTAAAAGTAGTTTAAAACATTAGTTAAGGGGTATGAACTCACCGTCAGTAAGTGATTGGAATTGAACGGACTGTTATCGTACGAAAGGATCGGACAAGTGCTTGGTGTCAAGTGAAGACTTAGACACACACAATGATCCTAATTACATATGAAGACATATGTATATAAATAATTAGAGATTAAATCACTAATTATACAAGTATAAACATTTAAACGCGAGGAAAACACTTTTGGTCAAGTGCTAGGAGGCTAATGGGTTGCAAAAAAGGAGTGCAATGCCCCTAATGTGAGTTTAAGTTCTAATGACCATAATCATTGGAGTTTACGGCCCAGGGGAGTAAGCTCCTGGCCGTAAACTCTCAACTAAGGCCTAAATGGAGCTTAGAATTATCACAACTCTAGTGGGGAATTGTTTCAAGGCTTAAACAAGTTTTTGGGTACCATATTGACTCCTTTGGGGAGTTTACGGCCCATAGACCATATTCCCTTAGAGTTTACGGCCGTAAACTCCCTTGGGAGGGTTCTTATGGTGTTTTCACGTCTCAAACATTTCTAAGAACTAAACTAGGCTTTGGTACTTGTCTTTAGAAGAGTTTATGGCACATTTGGCACCATTTGATGGAGTTTACGACCCTGGAATCTTTTGGGCCGTAAACACCCTCACTCATGGAGTTCTAAGTGTTTTAACTAGTCCATAACACATTTAGGTACATGCCCAAATTGTTTCTTTGCTTAAGGAAGGATTTAGGGTGTCCTTTGACCCCTTTAAAGGTGTTTACGGCCCAAGAGTTTGTCTTGGACGTAAACTCCTTTTTTTCCTTGTGATTTCTTGTGTTTGCTAGGATATAAACACTTTAGGGTCCTTGTCTATAATGAAGCCTAAGCCTTTGGGGTAATCAGGGCACATTTAAGCCCTTGAAATTGGTGTTTACGGTCCAAGAAACTCTTGGGCCGTAAACTCCTAAGGCTAAGTGTTCTTGACTGATTTCTAGTCTCAAATGTACATAAATATTATCCTTAACTAATTGTCAAACAAGGAAATGGGACTAGGTGGCCTTTAAGCTTGATTTTGGAGTTTACTCCCCAAGAATGTTCTTGGGCGGTAAACTCCTGGATCTCATGTATTTGACATACAATCTATGTTAATAAGCATAAAACGAGCCTTATAACAATACTAGAGAAGTGTACTCACGATTTGGGATGAAAACCCGAAGATCCGTGAGAGGGAATTTGGCTTTTCTCTAATTGGAATTTAACTAATGAACCAATTTGGTTTAGAATTCTATTTATACTCCTGAGATTTTTGGCAGAAAATATTTCTATTCTCGGAATGGATTCTAATGTCCTAGAGTATTGGAATTGCAGTGTTGCACCAAAACCCTAGTGCATCCACTCTCCCAATATCTCCTTAGATGTAAAATCCTGAAAACTGCCAAACTTGTACTCGAAATTTGGGTTTTCACTGTAATTGCTCTACTTCTATTGGCTTGATATGGTTTGTTCAGAATGGAAATTTCGGGTTGTCACACAAGATGTATGGCTCTATTTCAGGTAAAATCCAATAACAAACTCTATCAGTTCCTATTCCTTGATTTTCAATACATGATGATATAAGATTACATTTTGATGTGTTGTAGGATCGAAGAAAAGAGAGGAAGCTTAAGGGAAGAAGTAAGCTGAATCTGATCTTGAAGAAATGGATTTCAATCGCATTGCTTGAAGATCGGATTTTTGAGCTACTACTTTATAGTTAGAATATATTGGTTAGAAATTGAAATAACATAGTTTCATTTGAGTTGCATTGCAAGGACAAGTTTTTCCGCAATAAAATGAATTTTGATTTCGTCTTATTTATTTATCCTTGCGATGGCATATGTGAAAATGGATGTTTATGTATTTCTAATTTTAGCAATGTTGAATTTCATGTGATTCTTGATTTTGTTATTTGTGAAATGTTGAGAATTTACCAAATAGGGAGATTTTCTCATCGCCCAAGTTTCAAATGGACAGAAACTTGGAATCATGCAACATGCATTGTGTGATGAATGAGAAACTTCATATTTGCAAATTAGACTAAATCTTTGGCAAAGTGTCAAGTGAAGGACTAAGAGATCGAGTACACTGGGTTGGTTGAAAGAGTTTCAATAAATAGCAGAACGAATAAGAAGAATCAAGAAGGCAGAAAGATAAAAGTTTCTATATTCTAAGAAGAAGGGAGAATACCTTTTATTTTGTTTTATGATAAGTCTTAATGATTAAGAACCATATATCAATTGGTTCTCTAAGTGAGTCTTAGTACATTTATATGTCTAAGAAGAGGAATCGGTAATTGTGGAAAAGGTTAAATTAAGAAGACAATCATACTTCCTTCTAATATCGAATCTTAGAGTCATTCTCAAGATTGCAAATTGAGTGACACGTCTTTAGTAGGTTTATAACACTCAACAAATGTGGAATTGGGAAAAGTTTTCTTATTTTTGTACATTTGAAATTGCTAAGTTATGATGTCTTGGATAAAACAAAGACAAAAAAAAAACAATTATGTGAAGTGTTAGTCTTGATAAGATTTCACACTAATTCTTGAATATTTTTTTTGTCAAGGAAAGTTCCTTGATAAGAGAATCATATATGTCAAGAGGTCAGTGGGAGTCTCAATTTTCTTGAAAAGTTCAAGAGCTAATCAAGAATAAACCAATAGTTAATCACTAGCACATGAATTGAGGTTGGCGACCTATCATGTTGACATAATTTTGTTTTTGTGCCATTTTAGATTAAGTCGACTATCAATATGAGTTCTATGAGTTCTCAATTGGATTGCATAAAGGCAACGCACCCTGATCAATGGAAAGTACATTGATAAGGTAAGGGCGAGCTTGTTAACAACCTGGAAGCAATGGTGGGCATTCATGCTGCCATAAGGCGAGAAATCAAGATTGAACAAGTTCAATCCATATAAGTTGGATTTGTCATAAAGATTGTCCTATGATTGTTGTTATGACAAATTCACATGGATAGGAACACATACACTTTAAAATCTAAGTGTCATAAGGTTTCCCTCCTTCGTGTAAATGATTGTAAGGAAATGCTTTCAATAAGAGATATTTTAAGAAGATTGCAATTGTGAAAATTGTATTCTCAAATTCGATTATGATTACGGCATCCCTCTTCATAGTTCGAATTGTGAGATTTGGCAATTAGTTTGAACATTTGGGACTTAGTAACATAAGCTCTGAAGTTGTTTAGACACAGATGTGAGCTTTCCAAGACAAAGGTGTATGAGTTTAAGAAGCTTAGATAAAGGTTTATCAAAGCATCAGGTATTTAGAAATATAAACTTAAGGAATTCAATAAGCATTGTTTTCTGGAAGTTTAGATGTGTTCTGAATATATGTCAAAGCTAGTGGAAGCATAAGTGTTATGCTTGTATGGTACTAATCATCGTGTTAGTGGGAGCATGATTATTATTTCAAGTATTGCAAGTTAGAAATATTAATTATAGTAAACAAAGATTCACTTGGCAGAGTTGTAGGGGTTGAAAAGTTGTTTTGCTATAATTAAAGGACAGAATATTATACTTCATTTCAAATCTAAAGGCTTAGATTGTGGAATTTTAATCCAATTTAGTCAAATATTTATGAATGTTGTGTTGGAATGGTTCAACATGAGGAAATTATATATATGGAAAGGATAATTGCATTCTGCTTCGGGTATAGGCTCGATTGCATATGATATAATGTTTGATCATTCTAAAATTTTCCAAATGCTGAGCACATTAAGAGGGAAAAGGGACTAGAACAGTTTTGACTAAAATAATTAAACAACTATCAAAGGACGATCTAAGGTTCGCCAAGGATTTCTTGCTTGTGAGTAGTTGGAAGTTTAGTATTGGATAGACCATGTTGACATTATTTTGAATAAATAAGACTCTATTTAGAATGAGTTGTCATATGGAAAATATGGAAAGGTTTCCATATTGGGAGTTGGATATTGAAAGTCTATGGATAGATTAGAAACTTTTATGCAAGAAGGATGTTCAAAGGAATGTAATTTGAATGTGAGACTTCGTGTCTATGGAATTGTATTGTAACAATTTCCGATAGAATACCTTTGAATTTCATTAGCATCTAACATATTCTATTAGTGGCAAGAATGTTGTGTTCTTACACTAATGATAAGGACTTGGAATTGTGAATTGAGTTTCATTGGGAAGGTTTTTTGATCTATTTCACAAAGGACCATAGGTAACATAGTGTGCATGCTCGGAGCATGGGACAACTATTATTGTAATTCAAGTAATAAGTTGATTATCCAAAACGTTAAACAATGAATAATGTGTAGTCAATATGGTGTTTAAATAAAAGTGTTTTATTTACGCTCAAAAGTTTTGGGGCCATATAGGATTAATTATTATCGTTGTGTTTCATTTTGCATGTTTTGAGTTCTAGAATAAATGGGTTACTCGAACCTCCATAGTTGGTCATACGTTGGAAGTAGGTATGAAGGAACACTGTCATGAATCTGTATGTAGATTGTCTAAAGTGTTTAGACAAAGCACAAGTTTGCTGCAGAGTTCATGAGTTCTTTAATAAGATTAGAGTATTGGATTAAACCCATGCTCACCTGAATCACTTCATGGATTTTATTACGAGTGATTGTGAGACGATAATATTGTATATTCTTGAAACCGAGATGTGTGAGTTGTTATTTGTTTGGCGGTTGCACATTGATGATAAGTAAACGCACCAGTAACTTGGTGTTATAAAACTTATTGTTGTGTGTGATTCGATTAGTAGGTGCAAGCAAGCATTTGAGTCAAAGTTTATCCATTCCATTTACCCAAAGTGGGATAAAAGCGATATTTGTTGGCCCCTCAATGATTTAGTGATGACATCCTAAGCGCTTGGCCAAGCTGGGACTAAGTTGATGTGTTCAATTGTAGCCTGTTGTCAGTCGTCATAAATCAGATGTCGGGAAACAATAGATAGACAGAGAGAATGATTTAAATCCATGTCTCGTGTCTATAAAATATCTTGAGAATAGAGGAATATATTGTTGGATTAATGTCTAAGTCCATAACTATAATTGGTAAGACTTGACCCGACCCGTCATGGTCCATTTGGGTTGCATGGCATCATGCATTTGGATAGAATATAATGAGAGAAATAACACTTAAGGTTTGTTAATATATTATAAGTTCTAATATATTAATAGGATATTTAATTAGTATTGATCAAGAATTAATATAGAATTAATTAAGTGATAAAAAAGAAGACTAATTAAATACACGGGTTGATTGTGTAAATCATCCATAATTGTATAGTGGGCTAATGCTCCATGGATAATCAAGTTGGGCTAAAACCCATAGGATGGTCCATGGATGCTCCATGGTGTATTTGAACCCATGGATCCAAGGAAATGGAAAACCATGCATGACAATTAGGGTTTACCCTAATTGTAACAACTATATAAGATCATATTATTTGGCAAAAATCGGCTACTATATGTGTGAATAGAGAGGGCTAGCCGATTTTAGAAGTGTGGTGCTTCTCTCTAAGTCTTCCAAGTGCATTTGGTGTTGTGTGAGCCATTTGAGGTGTCACACTTGGGGCACTAGGCACTCAAGCTTCTTGAGGACATTCTACATCAAAGAGGTATGTATTCTATCTTGTTATATTCTTTGTTTTATATGCTAGATTAGGATAATACCTTGGATGTTCATATTTGCATGTATAATAGAGAAAACATAGATCCAAGGTATTTAGGGTTGCATGTACACTTAGGAGTGTTAGAATGCTCAAAACCCAACAGTGGTATCAGAGACTAGGCTTGTTTTCTTGTTATACTTGCAAAAGTAGCTGTAAAATCGAGTTTTGATGTTGTCTGCCCATCAGACTTGCCGTGTCCAATGCAAAATACATCCAACTCGCCGAGTTGGTTCGTGCACTCGACGAGTTGGAGCCCTAGACAGCAAAAATTCGACTTGTTTGGCTGGAATTGGACTAGGAACATTACCCTAAGATGCTTTTGGACTTATAAACTTGATTTTGATGTGGTAATGTTCATGCTAATCCAATTTCAAAGATAATTGTCAATAGATTCTTGTTTTGTATTAGTTTAAGGTTTAGACTAATTACATGAAAAAGTTTGATTCCAATTATCTTGTTCTTATGAGTTGCTTAGATTAATAGAAAAATTGTGTGAAATAGTTGATTTCAATCCATTTTAATCTAAGAGTTTATTCCGAAGTGTGTTTTTGTAACTTTTCCTCAAGTTATATGAAAAGTCACATTTAAGAATCATAAAACTCATAAAAATTGGCAAAGGTTACAAAATGAAGAGTCTAGTTCAAATTAAGTGGTTTTATGACTCCATAACTTGTCCTCAAGTTATGGAGGACCAAGAGTCTCTTAATTAAATAATAACTAAATAAATAAAAAGTGTAACCTTAATTAGTTCCATAAGTTACAAAATAAAGAAAAGTCAGATTCTTTAATAGTTTAAAGTCTTCCATAACTTGTCCTCAAGTTATGGAACTTGAAGAGTTTTTTAATTAAAACTACTTTAAACACATAAGTTATGGAATTAATTAGTTTTGAATAGTTTCAAAACTTGCCTTCAAGTTTTGGAATTTGAAAAGTTTCACTTATGAATACTTCAATTCCATGTTAAGCCCTTAGAGTTTTAAAAGTTAAAATTCAACTTTTATACTTTATAATATTATAAGTTAATAATATATATATATATATATATATATATATATATATATATATATATATATATATAAGAGTAAAAGTCAGTCTTACCGTTAGTAGGCCTCATTCACGAAGCCGGTCTATAAGGGGGGTATAAGATTACTGCCTATAAAATGGTAGTTTAATGGGTGTCCACTCTCACCCACCGCTTCATTGACTGGTGGAGGGTCGTTAGCCGAACGGGTAGGACAAAGACTATAAGTTCTCCCTTCATTAAAAGTATTAATGATAAATACTAAGTAACTAAACACTTATAATTCCTAATCTTAGTTACTTAGGAAAATTAAATAAGGTGCTAACCCATGAAATTACACTTGGCACATTGCTTAAGTCGGTTGGTGGAGCGTGTGTGGTTTACCGGCACACTGGCTTGATTTAACAAGGTAGGCAAAGGGTTTTCTTAAAGTGTAATCATAGGCCGGTGCAGCGTGTGTGGTTTACCGGCACATCGGTTGGATGATAAACATTTAAGAGTACCAAGTAATTTGCATGGTTACTTCACATCTTGTTTTGTGATCCTCGGCATCCCAGTCACAAAACCTGAAGGGCACACTCGAGATTGAAACATGCCATTGAAAAGTTCAATGAATCTCAAAGATCTAGGAGTTTCAAATCCAATTAAAACTTAATTATATTTCGTTTTTCATGGTGGAAATTGGTAAATCGTCATTTACCTACCTTCAACTATTTTATAACTTGGATTCAGCATCCCTCTTCCAGTTATAAATAGGTTGTTGGGTCCTAGCCTTAATATTTTCATATTGGGTGATATATTAAGGACTTTTATATCAACTAAACTTGAATATCTCCCAAAAGATGTCTAGTTCAGACATCTATGATCATCCCAAACCTCTTGGAACTTCACTTCCTCCACCTCCTCTAATTATTCTCCCTAACCCACAAGTTTAAGGTCACTCAAGCCCTATTGGCAAGGCAAGGTCTAGGTGTGATCACATCTTGGAGATGAAGTCACATATTGACAAGCCGGGAGAGTTGGGTCTCAAAGTCCTGAGAAAGTTGGATGTTCAGTCACTTTCTAAGTCACATAGCGAGTTCCTTTGGGACTCCTATGAAACAGACTATGACAAGACCCTTAATGATCTTATCTATTCGCTTGGTACTGCTGAATCAGCAATGATTTGGAAGGCTAGTAAAGAAAATGTGATTAGGAGATCAACTTTCCAAAACTTTATGGACAGGGACAATAGTGACACAGGAAATCCAGAAAAGCATTCTCTTCCCAATGGAAAGGGATTGGCCATAGTCAACTTGGTTGACAAAATGGTAAAGAGAAAGCCTAAGTCTGAGATAGTCCCATGTACCATTATCAAAGGGTCCATATGTTTATATTGCCAAAGGAAGGGTCATTAGTTGCGAAGCTGCCAGATTTACCTAAGGATGATAAAGTCAATAAGTTTGACTCTACTTCAGGTAAAGTCCACTATCTAACTCTGCTAAGTTTCTATTCTGAGATTCTTGATACATGATGTGACTGGGTCACATGGTGATGTTTTAAGAGTCAAAGAAAAGTTAAGAAACATAAAGAAAGAATATGCTAAATCTGATCGCGTAGATGGATTTCTATCGCATAGTTTGAAGATTGGATTATTGAGCCACTTCTTAGGAATTATGATATATTGCTTAGGAATAGATAACATTAAGTTTTCGTATGGATTTTAAGCATAAGTCTTTTCGCAAAGTTTTAAAATAAAAGGAATTTTTTTTTAATTTATTTATTTTAAAATATCCTTATAATGGCATTTGAGGAAAAAATTGTTGCTTATAAGATTCCATTAATAGCAAGAGTGGAAATATGAAATTGATTCTATCATTTGTGGTAATGTCTAAATTTACCAAATAAGGAAAGATTCTCATCACCCAAGTTTCAATTGGACCGGGACTTGGAATCATGCAAGGTGTATAACATGATGAATGAGAACTTTCAAGTATTGGAAAATTAAGACTGATTACTTGTTCACTTGGATGTGTGAGTCAAGTAAAGGACTAGGGGATCGAGTACACATTCATGTGCACTTGTCAAAGTCCACCACAAAAGATGGATAAGACTATTCGTCATGATTTACTAAGGCTTAGTAGATATGGTTATACTTATAAGTCTAAGTATAATTCTGAAGCACTGGAAAATTTCTGATGTATGGCAGAACGAATAAGAGGAATCAAATTAGGCAGAAGGATAAAATCTTCTAAAATCTGGAAAGATGGGAGAGTACTTTAGTATCATGTTATATGATCATCTTAATGATTAAGAGACCTTATCACAATTCATCCTCGAAGTGCATTCTGATAGCTAAGAAGAGGAGCTAGGAACTGTTGAAGTGCTCAAATCAAGAAGATGAGTCATACTTCGTTCCAAATCAATTCTTAGAGTTATACTTTAAGACTGTAACTTGAGTGACATATCTTAAATAAAGGTATAAGAAAAACTCATGTCTAATGTAAGAGTAAAAGTGTCCTACTCTTGTACATTTGAAATTGGTAAGTTGTGATGTTTTGGATAGAACAAAAACCAACTTAGGCCAATTGTGTGAATTGGTTGTCTTGATAAAAATCCACACTATCCCTTGAATATGTGACTAGAGGTTCATCACTAGCACACGACTTGAGGTTTATAACATATCGTGTGGACATATTCTTTGCCCATTCCAGTGAAAGTTGGCTTTGCATATGAGTTCTTAGAGTCCTCAATTGGTTGCACAGCTACTTAGAAGCTATGGCAGGCCCTTGTGCTGCCAAATGGCAAGAACTTAAGATTGCACAAGTTCAATCCATATGAGTTTAGATTTGTCACTAACCTTGACTTGTGATTATGGTTTTGACAAATTCATATGGATAGGAACGCATACACCATAAAAATCTAAATTTCATAAGGGTTTCTCTTCGATTCATGAAAATGATGGTGAGGAAACACTTCCACTAAGTAGATTTGTAAGTAGATAGTAATCTTTGCATTCTCAAAGTCGTTAGTAGTGTACACTAACATGGACTTATAAGAAATAGCAAAGGTCTAAACAATTAAGACAATGATTACGGAATCCCTTTTCATAGTTCTGAAATTGTTTAGACACACCTGTGAGCTATCTACGATAAGGTGTATGATTTTGATAAAGTCTTATCAAAGCAATCTAGTATCAGAAATTTGAACTTTGGTAAAAAAATTCAATAGCTGATTTCTGAGTACATGTCAAAGCTAGTGGGAGTATAAGTGTTACGCTAATAATCATCATGTTAGTGGGAGCATGATAATTATGATAAGTATTGCAAGTTAGCAATGTTAATTATAGAAAACAAAAGTTTCAATTCTTGAGGTTGCAGGGGTTGAAAAGTTGTTTTGCTATAAATAAGGGAGAGGATATACTTCATTTCAATTATGATAAGCTTAGATTGAGGTTATAATCATTCTAAAGAGCTTATATTGAGATTTTAATCACTTTTAGTCAAGAATATATATATATATATATATATATATATATATATATATATATATATATATATATATATATATGAATTTCATGTTGGATTGGTTCAACTTATGAAAATTCTATATATTGCGTTCTCAAAATTCGATTATGATTACGACATCCCTTTTCATAGTAAAATTTTGAGAATATGGCAAACAAAAATTATTATGGCAAAAGAATGGTCTACAACCATGTTTTTATGTGAAACATCATGAATCGTGTCCCATTTACTTTGGGTACAAGATCGATTACATGTGTTATAATATTTATTCTTTATGAATTTTCCAAACGCCTTGGGGCATTAAGGAGGAAAATGTCTAGAATTGGATATGACTAAAGTGATTAAGCAATTGTCGAGGAGAATCTAAGGTTTACGAAAGATTGGTTGCTCAAGGACAGTTGGAAGTATATAGTGTGAATTTTGGAAGGGACATATTGACATAGTCTGAAAAGAGGGAACTCTTGTTCATAAGTGGTAGTCAAAATGGGAATATAGAGTTGTCTCTATAGATAGAAGCAATCTATGTAATATTAGAAAGAACTTAGTGCAAGAAGCATGTTCAAAGCAATGCATACTTTGAGCATAAGGCTTTGTGTCCATGGAGTAGGTCTTCATTGGAATACCCTGTAATGGTTGTTGACAAGTCTTTGTAACTTTGTACACACTCATTGCAAGAAGGAGGTGCATTTAAAGTTTAAAATCTAACAGATTACGATTTGGGAGTGTGAAATTAGAATCATTGAAAGTTTGGTCAATTGGTTTATTTCACAAAGTAAGGATCATAGATAAACATATAGTGCATACTTGGTGTATGGCAAAGCTATTGTTTAGAAAAACATAGTGTACATGCTTGGAGCACGGGAAAACTAGTGTTTTTTAATTCAAGTATAAAGTTGATAAAACCGAAACAATGAATAATGAGTAATCAGTATGGTGATAAATAGAAAGTGTTTTATTTATATTCATAGGTTTTGATACCATATTAGATTCATTTAATCTTGTGTTTCACTTTTGCATGTTTTGACTTCCATAATAACTATGTTATTCTTTCGGAATGACTAAGTTATTTAAACCATCCACAGTCGGTCATATGTTAGAAGTCGATATGAATCAAGACCGTCATGGGTTGGCTTGTAGAGGTCTAAGTTGGAGGACAAAGTTGTGCTACAACACTCATGAGTGCTCATTAGTTCTGAGTATTGGATTCAACCCGCGCTCATTTGAATCACTTCATGGATTTTATCACGAGAGATCATGAGACGATAATATCTTATATTCTTCAAACCTAGAGATATGAGTTGTTACTATGAGTTGGTTATACATTGATTGCATGAAACCGCATTGGTAACTCGATGTTATAAAACGTGTTTTTGTGTATGATTCAACAAGTAACAAAACAAGCCATATGAGTCGAAGTTTATGCATTCCTTTTACCTTCGGGATAAAAGCGATATATGTGGGCCCCTCGATGATTTAGCGATGACACATGTGAGTGCTTGGCCAAGCCAGGACTGATTTGATTTGTTCAATCAGTCAGTCGTCATAAATCGGAAATCGGGAAACAACAGATGGACAGAGAGAATGATTTACAATCCATGTCTCAGTCCATATGATATCTAGAATGGAGGAATATATGATCCCTTATCTAACGGACAAGTCATTGACAAAGGTGAGAGATCATCGGCAAGCTCAGAGTTCGACGGAAGCTTTTGAGAGCTACGATTGCCAGTTGGTTCTTGAAGTCATACGCAATAATAGTTTTAGACTTATCCAAGTGGGAGACTGTTGGATTAATGTCTAAGTCCATAACTATAATTGGTAAGACTTGACCCGACCCGTCATGGTCCATTTGGGTTGCATGGCATCATGCATTTGGATAAACTATAATGAGAGAAATAACACTTAAGGTTTGTTAATATTTTATAAGTTCTAATATATTAATAGGATTATTTAATTAGTATTGATCAAGAATCAATCTAGAATTAATTAAGTGATCAAAAATAAGACTAATTAAATATATGGGTTGATTGTGTAAATGATCCATACTTGTATAAGAGGCTAATGCTCTATGGATAATCAAGTTGGGAGAAAACCCATAGGATGGTCCGTGGATGCTCCATGGTGTATTTGAACCCATGGATCAAAGGAAATGGAAAGCCATGACAATTAGGGTTTACCCTAATTGTAACAACTATATAAGATCATATTATTTGTCAAAAATCGGCTACTATATGTGTGAATAGAGAGGGCTAGCCGATTTTAGAAGTGTCGTGTTTCTCTCTAAGTCTTCCAAGTGGATTTGGTGTTGTGTGATCCATTTGAGGTGTCACACTTGGGGCACTAGGCACTCAAGCTTCTTGAGGACATTCTACATCAAAGAGGTATGTATTCTATCTTGTTATATTCTTTGTTTTATATGCTAGATTAGGATAATACCTTGGATGTTCATATTTGCATGTATAATAGAGAAAACATAGATCCAAGGTATTTAGGGTTGCATGTACACTTAGGAGTGTTAGAATGCTCAAAACCCAACATATATAATCCCTTATCTAAAGGACACGCGTATCTGATAATATCAGAGTTGACAACGACTTTTGAAAGCTACGATTGTTGATCAGGTTCTGAAGTTATACAAATTAGTTATTACATCTTTTAATGGGTTTTTGATCCAAGAAGCATGATCTTTGAGAAATGCACGTCCTAAGTGAGTATACCTTCAGATCTAGGGCCTTGAAGGGATTTCATGGCATAAAGGTGCAAACTTTATGGCCATTGAAACCCTATACAAGCTTTAGGATGGCATTTTGGCATTTTAAGCTCCAAAAGGCCATGAATGGAAGGAAAGTTAGAAGCTTTACGTATTTGTAAAGTATCTAGTGTCCAAATCTCAGTGTATATGCCTTAGTTTGGAGTATTGATGGCCTGTGGACCAAGATCTAGGTCCTAAAGAGTTACGGTTGGACGTAAATCCATTAAGGGTACTAACGGGTAAAGTTGGAAACAGTACCCTTCACTATTAGAAAAAAGGCCTTTTACGATGCTCATTGCGCGTCGTAAAATGCTCAGACGACACACAAATGCGCGTCAAGGAAGGCCCTGTCATAACGAGAGACGATGCGCATTTACGACACGCATTTATGACACGCAATGCGTATCATTAAAGCCACTGTCAAGAAAGGCCATGTCATAAATGAAGATGACACACATTTTTGCGTATCGTAATTTTTATTTTTATTTTAAAAAAAAAATTATTTATAGATTTACTAATTTTCAAATTAAATTTCCATTTCATGTCTCATAATAGAAAATAAAATACCATATACAAAAAATACAATCCATTGCACAAAATTTAATGTCATACAAAATACAACATAAAATACAATAAATAAGAAAGATAATTCATTGCACTAAAATGTCAAATACAAATAATCATCGCTAACTATATAACCTAATACTACATTGCTATTAAGGGACATCATCATAACTCACTGAAGGTCTTGTTAAAGCCGGATCAAGAATATCAGGCAAGTTTGTCGCAACCATTCAAATTATGCCTTGTTATAAAAATTAAGTTCATAGCTCTAAAGAAGAAGAGGGGTGATAAGTATAACAAGAAAACAAACAAAAAAGGACTTGACTTTTCTGTGGGTACCTCATTTTGTTCAAACCCGTCCATTTCCACAAGCACTTGATGAAGTGTTTTCTTTGTATGACCTTCCCACTGCTTTCTAGTGGATCCAACAACATCTATCTCATCAATAAAGATGATACATGGAGCCTGAAACAACCAGCAATACATTTAGTCTAAAACATAAATAAATCTGTTCTATGTCATCATGTAAACAATTTGAAAGCATAAAATTGATGAAGTTATTCCCACAACACAAGCAATCGAGCATTATGTTTATAAAAGTGTGATAAATTTTACTTACATGTCTTCAAATTCGAAACCTACCCGGTAGAAAAATGGAACCCCAGCTTCTCCAGCAATCGCCATAAAATTTGTCATAATCAAAACATAAAAAAAGGAAGTATGGTGAGGTTGATGCCATGTCGTGGGTGGGTCAACCAAGGAATTCGGTTCCACTGCTTAGGAATAAAAATACGAGTATTCAACCCAAATATACAAACATGTCTATTATGTATACACACCACACCACCTTAAAACGTTTCTAAAAAAAATCAAAATTACAAAAAAAATCTATCAAGGGGTAAATTTCATCAAAAAGAAAAACAAATTAAAACACTATAGATGGGTTTTTGGAAAAATATTAGCACTAGTCTATGAAAGCTTTGACATAACTATTCTCTCTTCTCTTCTCTTCTATTCTATGGAACCAACTCCTTCTTCTTCTTCTTCTAACAATAAACAAAGCGAAAAAGGTTGTAGGGATATTACATCTCTACCCCCACCCAATTTACCTCAAAATCCGATTTTGCCCTTGGTTAAGTAGTAAAACGGTGATTAAATTAATTTTTGAAGAATAATAAAAAGGTATATAATTGAAAAAAATATATGCACCAATATCATAGAATCCAACTTTAATAGTTGCAGCTACATCAACTACTGCCTGAAGACCTGAAGAACATTGTCTGTTGACAGTCCTAATTGGCATAATTTCTGAAAAAAAAAAAGGTAAAATCATCTTCACTGATCATTGCAGTTTGGAACTTGATAAAATTTAACAATGGAAGTTCACTATATCAGGCAACTAGAGATCCTTCCTTCATTAACAAAATTGAAACTTGGTGCATTGTTGGTCTTTTATCTCTTGGAGGCTTTATCCCTTGGCTAGAACGCTCATCTAAACTAGCTTTTAGGGCTTCTGCACTTGCCTTTTCTTCTTCCACTTTCTTTTTCCAACTTAAATAGTCTTGCTATTTGAATGTCTGCAGCCATTAAGACATCGACTCTTGTTTTTCACTTAATGGGGAAAGAACTTAATTTCATAAGCTATATACGTGAGTATTTCTTTTTTACCTCATTGGTGGTAGTATTGGTAAGACAGAGGCTTGCATGATACCCAAAGAAACCAGATAGAAGAAGAGAAACTATTGCCAAGAATACCATCACAAGTATCCGAGTGTTGTAAAGCTCACCAACCACTGTTGAAACAAATAAAAACTTGTCACGTTAACAAATACAACACATCAATATTAAAAAAATATTTTATATTATAATGTGTAAATCACCACAAACAAATAAAAGATTCCAGAAGTAACCTGAACAGCGTGTGGAGTTAGACTCCTGAATGAATTTTCAATGCCATAATATGCTACAATTAGAACACAGATATGGATTGAAAACATAAGATTGAAATATGAGCATGAAATGAATAAATATAGATATATTATATGGAGATAAAAGGCACCTGTTAAAATATATAAAACTTCTAGTTCCTTCAATCTTCCAGCAAGAACTAAGCCAATTGCAACTGTTCCATATACACAAAGAAAGAAATGCCTACAAATTGAAAGAAAGAATTCTGCTATTTTAGGTTTAAAAAAAAGGCTTCATTCTTATACTTTAATGGCTGTAAGTAAACTAAAAATGAGAATTAAAGTTTTAACTCACCAGAAAAGAAACATTACGAACTACAATGTGTTTTTCTCCCCTATGCAATTATTCAGAAACAATGAGAAAAAATGATTAATTTAATGTTATTTATTAAATTAATCTGTTGATACGAGTGAGGTATATATAATTGTGAGTTATAAGAGCAACAATTCCTTCTTGCTGACCTAAGCTTCCGAAACTTCGACATTCAAGAAAACCCTGTAACAATTTCACATGTATGTATGTACGTAATACTCTTTAGTTCTAATATGCTAACCATGAGTTCTTTAAATTTACACAAATTCTCAACTGAGTATTGACTGTTTAAAATAATGATAAGCTAAAACAATAATACTCTTACAACATTGCATACCATTCCCTGCTTTAATCTGTTAAAAATTCATTCAAGAACAATAATATTAAGAAGGGCTTCTTCACCTACTTTTCCATCACAGTTAACAGATGAATTAGAATTAAGGGCTGTTTTGGAAGATATTTTAGATGTTCACCACCTTAATCTAGGAACTCTTGAACAATTACATGTTTTGGTGAAATGGAAAAATTTATCAGCTTTTTAAGCTTCTTGAGAGAACTGGGATGCTCTTTTGAACCAATTTCCCAATGATCACCTTGAGGACAAGGTGAATTTTCACATTGGGGGGTATTCTCAGGTTTACCTGCACAAGAAGAAGAAGAAGAAGAAGAAGAAGAAGAAGAAGACAATAATACTGTGTAATTAGAATCATGACTTTAGGTCGGCAAGGGTATTCTAGTCATTTAGCCCAATTAAGTAGCTTATGATGATATAAATAGCTGATCAGTTTCTAAAGGAGTTAGTGAGGTTTTCTTTTGTTTCCTTGGGAAAAACTAATTGTTAGAAAGCTTTTAAATTCATTAGACATTCCACTATCAGTAGTCATTTGATTTGAGACCTTATTCCAGTTATATCATAACATCTAGAGCCCTAATTCCGGTTGCATTCTCAACTTTTCTACAATTTGAATCTACTAGTATTTTGCATCTAATGACAATGCTATATGGGTAGATTTCTTCAAGTACAACGTTGTAGTAGGGGATGCGACAATAAAGAAATTAATACCTACAGTAAAATGACACAGTGTTGCTCCAGACCAATTCGTCTGAATAGACTCGAGAACCATCAATTCCAAACAAATTCCTCATCGAGGTCTCAAACAGAAGAATGAGTGTTTTCCATCAATATCAAGTTCAGCAAGTTCTTGAATATTCTTTACTTCTCCTTTCCTTTGGGGTTGGGGGAGGTTCATCATAGAGGGCATGAAGAATAGGAGAAGGAGTTGTGGTCAGAGGTAGGCAGTGTGAGGGTCTACCCAGCGGTGGATGGCCTTGCTCGGTCCACCAACAGTGTCTCAATCTCCAGTCGTCGAACAAGAACCGGACGTACAGAGAAACTTGAGCATAAGTTGGAGAGCAGATGTGGTGAAGTTATGGGAACAAGCGACGAAGATGCAAAGTTTTCGGAGGATTGCGTTGGAGATGCAAAGTTGGAGAGCATATGTGGAGAAGTGAAACGGTGGAGGTTTGAGAATCGAGAGAGAAGAAACAAAGAAAGGGTTTTTCAGCGGGGATGAACTAGGGTTTTCAGGTGGTGGAAACAAAGCCGACTTTTTAATTTTTTGGATTTCATTAAAATTTATAAAGTGACATAGATAGACGACGCACGTTTTATTTAAGGTGCCCTCCGTGTTTTTTTAATTAGACACTAATTTTAGGGCATGCAAAAATGCGTGCCCTCTATTCTTCATATTTTGGAAAACTGACATCAATTTTTGGGGCACGCACAAATGCGTGTCCTCGATCAGCGCGTGTCATCGATTGCGCGTCGTAAAAGGCTGTTTTTCTAGTAGTGCTTAAAAGCACAATTTCAGTGTATATGTGAAGCATGGAGCTTAGATCTAAAGAATAGGGGCATATTCCATTAAGATGAAGCAACAGAATGAAGAACTCGGCGAGTTCATAGTGGAACTCGACAAGTTGTGTTGATTTGTCATGATTCTGTAAAGGGTAGAAATCAACAAGTCTGAGGATGGAATCGAGAAGTTGACTTGTTTTATCACGAGTGAGAGTAGCATGGAAAGTCGCCGAGTCAGGGCGATGACTCGATGAGTTGAGTCAACTCGAGGTTCACTTTGACTTTGACCAGACGTTGACTGTGACCTTGACCTTAACTTTGACCAAGGTTAACTTGTGAAGGGGTTTTGAGTGTGGAATGGTATCTTAGAGGTTTTTCCGTATACGGTGTGAGTAGAATCTGTAGTGGAGCAGTGACACTTCAGCTACTCACACGAGATTGAGGTGAGTTTCCTTTTTTAGGAACGGGTCTATGGCACCAAGGTCGCCCTGTGTATGTAATCTGATTAGTAGTTAAGTGTGGGCGAGGCCCGTATGTCATAGAAAGCTGATATGGTATAGATTGATATTCTAATTAGTAGCCGAGTGTGGGCGAGGCCCGTATCTCCCAGATAGTCGAGTGTAGGCGAGGCCCGTATCTCATAAATAGTTGATATGACATGGATTTTATATGCTTAGTTATACTTGTTATCCGTGTGATACTTGGATGTGTTTTATGATTACCTGAGTGTGGGAGAGGCCCGTAGCTTAGAGATAGTAGAGTGTGGGCGGGGCCCATGTCTCCTTGTTGCATGTTATGTGGTATGTGGTAGTTTGGGGAGCTCACTAAGCTTTGTGCTTATGGCTTTTAGTTTTGCTTTGTGGTACTTCTGGTAGCAAGGGGAAGAGCTTGGGATGACTGCAGTGCACACACCATTTATCTTCAGCCTGAGATGATTTTACTCTGATATCTTGATGTACATTGATATGATGTTTAGGATTTTATGACTTATGACTTATGTTTTAATTCTTTTTTTTCATTCTTTAAATTATCCATATAATTCATATTATTGTTTTGTACATTTGTGGATGTTATCAGACATATCATATCACAACGTACTCTACACACATCTAATCCGAATACATCAAGCCACAACATGAAGTTGACCTTAAGAAACATAGTGTGAATTTTTTATGTAAGATTCATAATTTGGTGTGTTTCCTT
Source organism: Lactuca serriola (assembly GCF_051521515.1). Taxonomy (NCBI): domain Eukaryota; kingdom Viridiplantae; phylum Streptophyta; class Magnoliopsida; order Asterales; family Asteraceae; genus Lactuca; species Lactuca serriola. Next base: position 154,991,191 of record NC_136408.1, on the reverse strand, counting down.
TTAGCCCCTTAATGCTTAATTAATTTCATGTTGGTTCCTAGCTAGTACGCAGGGCGTACTATATTAGTACGATTAGCGTACTAGCTCTCCGAATGATCGCGGTTTTCACCCTATTTAAACAACTTAAACCACCTTTAAACATTTTATTTATCAGCCTCCGTCACCCTATACCCTTAAAAACGATACCCTGAATGCCTCTTGTAAGCATAAACAAAATCAATTATATAATAGGCTGCATAAAATATGATAAAACATACATAATCACTCAAAAATCATCAATTTATAGCCAAACAAGAGCCTTGATCGACACCCAAAATCACTAACCAAAAATCATCAGGTTTGAATGATAAAACTAACATCAAAACACAAGAATAACAGAAAGTAGGGAAAGAAATTCGACCTTAAATTGCTCAATTTCACTGAAATATTGTTGTGGTCAGAATTACCCTCAATAAACTCGATGGCTTCCGGTATTGAGGGTGGGTCGCCGGTAAAGTGGCTCCCGGCGGTCATAATCATAATGGGGTTTAGATGGCCCAAGTAGTCGGAGTTCTTTGAGAGATACAACGATAGAAGGAAAGAAGGGTCGACTGGGGGGTTATCTGACGCAACTCAATAGCGGCGACATGAGGGTTTTAGCGGCGACATAGGGGTCTTAGGAGTTTATAACTGTAGGATTGAATAATGATTGAACGGACGGGGATTATTTCACACAGATCGCTACTGTGTTAGCAATAGCGGCGACACCTTTAGCGACGATGCCAAGCAATAGCGGCGACATGTAACGCGTCAATTACATGTCGCCGCTATTGCTTGGCATCGCCGCTAAAGGTGTCGCTGCTATTGCTAACATTTCTTGTAGTGGTGGTTGGAGTTGAGCAATTGACATTTGTAAATGATCGTCAAATTTTTGATGATCCTTTGATGGTTAATGAAATTATTGCTTTGACGAAGAAAAAAACAAAAGAAAAAAAATAATGTTTTTCAAGATTGATTTTGAAAAGCTTATGATACAGTGCATTGGAATTACCTAAGATTAATTTATAGAAATTATGGGGTTCCAATCAACATATAGAATACGAATTTCCAAATATTTGAGGTCATTTAGGTGTCGATATTAGACTATGGAGTTCAAGTTGGAAAGGGGTTTAAGACAAGGTTATCCTCAGTTTCCATTCCTATTTATTTTAGTAATGGAAGGTCTTTATATAGCCTTGGAAGATGTTATTGCTTTGTGTTTTTTTAAAGGTATTCAGGCAGGGAATAGAGACTTGGTTATCTCTCATTTATTGTATATTGTTAATGCTCTTATTATGGGTGAGTGGTCTTGTTATAATTAAGGTGTGTCTTCTTTTGGCGTTATGTTGTGTCCCAAAGATTTGGATCTTCCGAACGTTCATGATCAAATTTTTTTTAATGCTTAAAAGATATTATGATCTTTTTTAACTATGCATATTTATCTCCTCCTAGAAAACACGTCCTAATGCACTACATGATTGATCGTATTACACATGTTTGTGTGATAATAAATTGATCGTTTGCTCAAAATTGCCCTTAAAGTGTAATTTCAGTGCATATATGTGAAGCATGGAGCTTAGATCTAAAGAATAGGGGCATAATCCATTAAGATGAAGCAATGGACTGAAGAACTCGGCGAGTTCATAGAGGAACTCGACGAGTTGTGTTGATTTGTCCCAATTCTGTAAAGGGTAAAACTCAACAAGTCTGAGGAGGGACTCAACAAGTTGACTCGTTTTATCACAACTGAGACTAACATGGAAACTCGGCGAGTCAGGGGGATGGCTCGAGTCAACACGGGGTTCACTTTGACTTTCACTAAACGTTGACTTTTACCTTGACCTTGACTTTGACCAAGGTTCACCTGTGAAGGGGTTTTTAGTGTGGAATGGTATCTAAGAGGTTGTTCTGTATAGGGTGTGAGTAAAGTCTGTTGTGGAGCAGGGACACTTCAGTTGTTCTCACGAGATTGAAGTGAGTTTCCTCTAATAGGAACGAGTCTACGACACCAAGGTCACCCCATGTATGTAATCTGATTAGTAGTTGAGTTTGGGCAAGGCCCGTATGTCATAGAATGTTGATATGGTATAGATTGATATTCTGATAAGTAGCCGAGTGTGGGCGAGGCTCGTATCTCTTAGATAGTCAAGTGTGGGCGAGGCCCGTATCTCATAGATAGTTGATATGATATGGATGTGATATGCTTAGTTGCACTTGTTGTCCGTGCGATACTTGGATGTGTTTTATGATTACCTGAGTGTGGGCGAGGCTCGTATCTCATAGCAGCTGAGTGTAGGCGATGCCCGTATCTCAGAGATAGCAGAGTGTGGGCGAGGCCTATATCTCCTTGTTGCATGTTATGTGGTATGTGGTAGTTTGGGGAGCTCACTAAGCTTTGTACTTACGACTTTCAGTTTTGCTTTAGGGTACTTCTGGTAGCAAGGGGAAGAGCTTTGGATGACTGTAGTGCACACACCAGTTATGTTTAGCCTGGGATGTTTTTACTCTGATATCTTGATATACATTGATATGATGTTTAGGATTTTATATTTAATGAATTATGTTTTAATTCTTTTTTTTCATTCTGTAAATTATCCACATAATTCATATTATTGTTATGTACATTTGTCGATGTTATCAGACATATCATATCACAACGTACTTTACACACATCTAATCCTAGTCCATCAAGCCATAACATGACGTTGACCTTAAGAAACATAGTGTGAATTCTTTATGTAAGATTCATAATTTGTTGTGTTTCCTTTTAGCCCCTTAATGCTTAATTAATTTCACGTTGGTTCCTAGCTAGTACGCAGGGCATACTATATGAGTACGATTAGTGTACTAGCTCTCCGAATGATCGCGGATTCACCCACTACGCTGGGCGTACACAAGGATGGGGAAAACGGTAATTTTTAGGGTTTTCACCCTATTTAAACAACTTAAACTACCTTTAAACATTTTATTTATCAGCCTCCATCACCCAATACCCTTAAAAACGATACCCTAAATGCCTCTTATGAGTTTTGAGCTTGATATTGAGATTTTTGTCGTGTTTTGGTTAAAGGAAAAAAGAACTCTTGGTGGTTGCTTGGGAGTAGCAGGGGCTTGTATATTCAGATTCATCATCATCGTTGCACGCCATTTGAGGTATAAAGTTCTCTACTTGATGATTCGTTATGCTAGATCTAGTTTTGGGACCAGTTTTATGCATTTTTGGGTCTTTTGAGCTAATGTTGAGCTTTTGTTCTACTTAAGAAGCCATGGATGTTAGATCTTAGCTCCATCAAGGTCCCTTGGTCTTCTGACTTTGGGTCGTGGACAGGCTATGGACTTTCTTGGGATTAGTTCCATCACGCTTTTTGGGCCCAATTTGGACGTTGATCCTTAGAGGTCCTTGTGATGCCGTTTATGGAATTTGGGCCTTTTGAGTAGTTGAGTTGGGCCTTGGTTTTGGGCCAAGTAAGGATAAAGGTAAAATGGTCTTTTACCTTGGAAATTGGTCAAGTAGCTTAGATTATTGAATATGGGTGTAGATCCAAATTTTAATTGGATATTATTTGATGATGTTAGCGTGCGGATCTTTAGATCCAGCAGACTGAGATTTGTTTGAGATATTCAGTAGCTAGATGTGAGTTTCCTGAGTGTGTTTTGTGGGCCGAAGGCACCAATGTCGGTCCATGGTTTGATGTGTGAGGATGCTAGTTGGCTGCGTGACTCTTCATGTGTTATGTGTTTATATGTTTACCGGGCGGACCCCAATGTTGGTCCTTGGTTTCATATGTTAGGATCCTGTATGTTATTTATCATTGTGATTATTGCATGTGTTTATATGGATATATGTTTAGTTGTTTATATGTATACAAGATGGGGCCCCATGACTATCCTGGTCATGGTGGAGTTTCATTTTATTTGGACACATCTAATTTCTTTATTAATCCATACCTTTTGGGATTAACGAATACAAGAAAAAGTTAGTATGGATCAGTATTATATTTTCATGGAGATAAAAAAGGAGTATAACTGTAATTCCGATTCATACTTTTTCTTATAATGATGAGTTTAAAGGTGATTATGAAATAAAGAATGTTTATGATATCATCGAGCCGTTGAAGGTATATTCTCACCTTTAAATTTATTTATTATTTTTTTTACATAAAAATTTAATCTACTCTTGGTATGGTTATAGAAAAATAAGTTTAATTTACTCTGAACAATCTAAGGAATTAGACATTCTATCCTTGGTTTTTTGATGCTTGTACTAGACGTGGAAAGAAGGTTATAGAGGTGTTTGATTATACATCTGATTCCCAAAAAGACATATCATATATGTAACGGATTCCCGACAGCTACGGCAAATTTTAGCAACAGATTTTTCCATCGGTAATTAGTAACCGATCACCGACAGATATACTTTTTTGCAAAAAACTTACCGACAGAATAACTGACTAACGGACTAACGATGAAATTTAGGAAAAACTCACTAATAGATTACCGATAGATTTTATGTGACAGCGGCGAATTTTCACATTATAAAAAAATTATATAGTCATGAAAAAATTAACAATAATTACATATTCAACAAAGGAAAAATCTTGAAACATACATCAAATCTATATTTTAAAGCCAACAAATATAAATCCACCAAATGGGTATTCATTACTCATTCACTCATTGTTTACTTTACTTCTCCATGCAAAGACAAAAACTAAAACCATCTTGAAAAGTAATTCCACCTTGAGGACCCACCACCTACATTTCTAACAAAGTTGTTCCTTAGAATGTCACCATTGATGGAATAAAATCACTTCCAGTAATGGAATCAACAATAGATGTGAAGCGATTCTCTTACAATAAATGAAAACCAGCAAAAATAAATAAATGCTTATCAATTGATTAATCTGTAGCAACATTGTAGAATAACAATAAAAACACTATTTTATAGTTTATAGTTTATACTCAGATGAAAGATATCAACTGCTTGTCAAAGCAACACTTTGTTGTCATTAGAAACATCTTTGGCAAGGCATACAATTCACTTGACATCGGAAAGGGTAAGGTAAAGTGGACTCCCAGAGATTGACTGTGAGTATATTTTATTAAACAAAATTATAAACATATATACATGATTAATTTAACCAACCTTGGCCTAGTTAATTGTTTTTAATACACAGGATACACAGTAGGTTCTGGTGTTGTTGTGTGGTTTTGGGAGGTTGTGAAACCATTCATCAGAAACATCTTTCCCAAGGAAAACAATCCACTTCACATCGGAATTGGTGATTCCGATTCTGATTCCTCCGAAATGAAAGCACACCTTCAGATCAACAATCTCATATTAAATCAAGTGAGAAACGTTGGAATTTGAGCAAATTGAGATTCAAATTAACAAACCTTCAGATCCATCTTCTTATGTGCCTCAAACACCCTATACGATATTCCCTTTCACACTACAAGGAGGATAAATGTAACAATCAGAAATGAAGACACAGCATTACCTGATATTTTTTAATGACCACTTTAACCTTGGACCACAACTAAAACAAGCGGTATACTACAGGAACCAAATTTATTGATATTTAAGGAATACTACATGTCAAGATCTAGTGATCAGATCTGCAACTTCCGTCAAGATCGCCATCATCTCCAAACATCATTCAGAAAGATTTAGACCCTACTGAAGCGTTACTAAATATTGGCATTAAAAATTTGTTGGCATCAAAACAATTACATAAGAAAACGTTTTATAAACTTACCTTTGAACAAACCCACAAAACCGACTCTTGAAATGCTATGAACACCTAACTGGTATCTATCTGATTCAACTAGCACTACAAGAAGAAAAATATATCGTATTGCGGATCTTTGCTAGTTTTTGGATCTAGAAGGATGATAGAGATTTTTTTTTTTTCGTAATCGACACATAAAAGTCTTGATGACTATGATGACCAAAAAATACGCAGATCGATAACTTTATCAAAACAATGGATGATTTTAAGAAAAAATATATCGTGTGAATGCTATTAGATTCACAGGGTCGATTTTGACAGCAGCTGTGAAATCGTATGAAAATGAAACTGAACATCTAATATATATATATATATATATATATATATATATATATATATATATATATATATATATATATATATATATATATATATATATATATATATATATATATATATATATATAGTAAGAATAGTGTGGGCGTGACCCTAATCCTGATCTCTAGCGATGGTGATTTGCATCCACCTCCCCTAAAAATTTACATTTCTTCGCATACAGCCCAACCATTACGCAAAATAACAATTTTTAAGATCTCTTATTTGTAAATGACCATAGTAGTCCTTACTATATATAAATATTTTTTAACAGTTGTTATTTGTAAATGGCCATACTATCTTTATTTATATTTCTAGAAAAAATACTTATTACATTTTTCTTTCTTTTTTAAGTGAGAATATCTTCTATCATTTGACATTGTGATTTTTCCAGGTTGAGTATACCATATTGATTGTTTAGCCATTCAACATCAAAGTGTGTAATTAGCACAAACTTAATATAATGTGTGGCTATAAAATTAATGGTTTCACTAAAAGTTAAAATTATAATTGTGTTTAATGAATCATAATAATCATATGTACTGACAATTATATTAATTTTAAAATTAAATGACATGAAGACACTGATGTTAATAATGTACATAAGGTAAAATTGTACACATATTTATCGTTTTACATACCCTCGAGTTGTAATCTATAAGTTTAAGAAAGTTCAACGAAAAAGATTTGATTTTTTGCATGTTACATCGAAAAGTTTATTTGGATGATAATAGGATTACTCACACCCGGTGTTTTTACGTTTGCATATTCTGTTATATTTATTGCGACTTTGCATTTAAAGTATCTTTGGATTCCTTTTTTGTTTCAACGCAATGTGACTTCTAGAACATGTGAACGACAATTGAATGAATTTTGATAAGCATGCAAGAAACATAACACATGCACAAACTTCCTGTGGACGATTTATTCTCGAGGATCAAGTTTGTTGGTAAATATCCATTGATGGTCCAACATTAATTTCCAGAATAACATAGTATAGAACAATTATCAAAACACATTTGTAAAAATGGTCTATATTTGAAAACTAAATTTCGATTTAAGGAACTTACCAGAATTAAGTATTGGTAACGTGATAATTGTGTGAAGCATCTCTTACATCGTATTGCTCCATGAGTAATGCCAAGAAAACCTAGACTCATCGTCGATACTATATACTCCACCGCTAACGCTAAAGTTCTATATTCCACAATAAACAACAAAAGGGAAACAAAATAAGTGGTATTTAGGGGTAAAATGGTCATTTTTTCTCATCTTACTTTAGTACAATGCTACTTAACACAATTACTTATACCACACTATATATGAAAAAAAGCAATGTATTTTTTCTGCTATCTCATAAACATGGAAATTATGGATGATTTAGAAAAATAAATAGTATCTTCTTAGGGCGTGCGTATTTTAGGTAATTAGATTATTTTAGTTTCTTATTCATAGTACATCAAGTAATAATAGTACATCAAGTAATAAAGGTAGAAACAAGGATAATCCCACCTATAGGCAATGGGAGTTGATGAACACCCCTTATTTTTGGATTTTTTTTGTATGTTAAATAATAAATTTCGATGGCACCTGTTAAAAATTAGTTTAATGGCTAATATATATACAGATTTATCCAAGAAAACAATATGATTTATAAATATCTTAATTTACATTTGATTTTTCAAACTTTTTAAAAAATAGTTTTAGATCTTAGAAGATACTTATCCAGGAGAACAATCTGATTTATAAATATCGTCTTAATTTATATTTGATTTTTCAAACATGTTAAATACAAGAAAAAAAATATTCTTATAAACCCGTTAAATACAAGAAATTAACAACTAACTTTGAGGAATAAAAGATAAAAAGACGGAAATACATACACCCTAAAAAAACAAAAGTTATATAATCTTTACTCATTGTCGTCGTACGTAACCGCTCTTAAGCCCATCGACATTGTTTGGTGTGCAGCGACACAATCATCTACCACTCTGGTGAATGAAAAGCTTGAACTTCATCTTCCTATCACCACATACTGTCTCAAACTCTCCATTTTTTTTGAGTCTATGTTCAACCCTCTTTCTTTTTTACTTTATAAACTTTGGAACTAGAAATCACAAGAAGGTTATACATAGTGGAAGTTGTTTAATGGACTTGGTACACTATTAATTGTTTTATAGACTTGCTCTCTCTCTCTCTCTCTCTCTCTATATATATATATATATATATATATATATATATATATATATATATATATATATATTGGTATGGTTTATCGTATTGTCAATAGCATGACATAGACAACAACATATTCCGAAATAGCAGAAATCATATTTACCATTACCGATTATCAAATTACATGTACTAAATGAAATTTACCATTTTACCACATTACTTTATACAATGGTTCATCATTTATGGCTTTAAATTTGATTTATTCGACAATCATTAAATGGAGTATAGTTGTATTATATGTTTAATTAGTAGTTTGATTTTGACTTTTACGATATTAACAGTGATACTCTAAAATTAATAGATGAGTAGTAAGCTTATATTAATTGTTTAGATTATAATTAGATTTAGAATCTTTGAAATTGTATGACTTTGTGACGATTATTTTTTTAATCCAATTATAATGTTAAGGTTCTTCTAAAAGATAAACGAAACCAGTTCTTTATCTCATGATAAAGAAAAACCATGTATGTAACATACCGATGTTAAGGGGCTTCTAATTTTAGTCCTTTAATTTATTTAGGTTGCATTTTGGTCCCTTAGTTCAAGAAAGTATGTGATGGAACCCTAATGGTATTATTGTACTTTTTGTGGATTTGGAGTAATCCATGCGTACGTGGTGTATGCTGAGCATAGTAAGGCGCACCCTAGTACGTAGGGCGTACTCATTGTACAGTGAGCGTACTTGCCAGATTGGGAAACCTTAATTTTCTGGGTTTGGCAAGGGTATAGAGCATGTGCTACTTGCAATGAAGACACTCTTTCAAACCATGCAACAAATAAAGCCGTATATATCGGTCATCATTGTTTCCTAGATGCTAACGATCCATTAAGAAAGAGGTTTGACTTTAACGGGTTGGAAGAGACAAGACTTGCTTCGAGACACTTTAGTAATGACAACATACAAGAGCAACTAGGTCGTCTACAAACTTGTAAACCAGGTAAACATCCTGAGCATGGACGTGGGGAGTCAATGCGGCAAGATGATGAGTTGAACCGGTCGAAACGAAGCCTTTTCTTTGAACTCGAGTATTGGTATTCTCTATAGTTGAAGAAGAACATATATCTCATGCACGTCCAAAAAAATGTGAACAGGAGTTTGTTAGGTAGTTTTCTAATGAACGGTAAAAGTAAAACATCAAATGCACGAGAGGACTTAAGAATTCTAAACATTCGGAGAAATGAGTGGATGCAAAAAAATGGTGTGAAGTTTCATAGATCCCTTGAAAAATACTCTTTCATGAGAGAATTTTGTAATTGGTTTCCTGAAAAGGTAACATGTGGTGACGCACAACGCACAACGCACAACGGTGTTAGGTTTATGGTACTTACTGGTGACGCACAACACACAACACAAAACTCTGGGGTTTTAGCGGTGGGTGAGGAAGGCGAGAAATATTATGGCCAGTTAGAAGAGATTATAGAGTTGAGGTATACGCATGATTATTCAACTGTACTATTTCATTGCAAGTGGTTTGATACTTGAACAAGAGTTATTTCTAATGATAATTTCACTAATATCGACACATGACTCGAAGCATACAAAGATGATAAACTCATATATGTTTCACAAGCCAAACAAGTGTTCTACATCAGAGAGCCAAACAATAACCATCAATGTGTTGTCAAGCAAGTTAATCATCAAAGTCTTTGGGATCTACCATCAAACGATGATCGTGTCCAACTTGTTCACAGTGACTGTCCGAAATGTTGACAATGGCTCACACGAAAATGTAGACAATGTCGACGTACTTCAAAATATCTCTTTATCCAATGCTCCACTTTTTATTGATTTCAGCATGTACTTTCAAAACATTCCTAGAGTCATTGTTGATGTAGAAGGTTCAACTGAACTTCCTCCGCCAACTGGTAGAGTAATGATGTTTCTGATTGCGAGACTAATTATGATGATACTGATTCTGATTATGATACTGAAGAAGATACCAACGGATATAAGGAGGATTCCGATTAGAATATTTTTAAGGAAATACGTGTTTGTAATATGAACTTTATTTGGATTCATGGTTTAAATAAAAATGTTTATTCCTATTTAAATGTTTATTTCTATGTAATGTTTATTTGTAATAAAAGTTGTATATATATATATATATATATATATATATATATATATATATATATATATCTTATAATTTTTCAGGAAATGTTGTGAATATGGATTTTGTTTATGTATACCATGGTTGCTGTTATGGGTCGTGGACACGGGGGTTATGGGGCTGAGGATCCACCTCTCCCAGGTGATAGAGGTGTTGGTCATCATGAGCAGGACCATAAGTCTTATTATGAACTTTTATTTACTATTTTTATACAATTATTATAAATTAAATACTGCTTATAATAATTTTTAATTATATTTTAGTTGAGCAACATGCACGTAGGAATGTCCGAGGCAAAGCCAAAAATATAAAGTTTGAAAGAGCGATGTTACAGAATAAGGGCAAACCGATTACCATGGATTATAATAGGGAGATAACATATGATCCCATAGAAGAGTTAAAAGACACGTTTTCACGAGAAGTTGGAAAAATAATGTGGCATACGGTCCCTCTCGATAAATGGACATGGAAAAAAATTTCCCTACAATAAAGGACACTGTAATACAAAATTTAGGTGTAATTATTTATTTAAAAATATTTTATATGGTTAATTATGACTGGTTTTTATTTGGTTAACTTATTTTTTTTATTTCTTAGACAAAGTTTGGTTTAGATCAGATTTATCAGGATGTACAAGCTAATACGTTGACAAAGAGTTTTCAAGCAACTTTGTTAAAAGGTTATCGAGACTGTAAAGCTGACGCAAAAGAATATTTTTTGGCAGTCAGAGGGTATGATGATATCCCAAGAGCATTAGCCAACCCTGCTAAGGGTATGGATGGTGATAACTGGAAGAAAGCAGTTAAGTATTTCCAAACGGACGAACACATAATTGCTTCAGGAACAAAAAAGTTCGTCAAATGCAAACGAACGTGAATCGTGGGGGTTCAAGCTCGTATAGAAGTACTTGCTATAAAAAGGTAACGTACGATACATGTAATTATTTATTTAAAATATAATCTAATTTTTAATGTTAAGAAAAACGTTAAGAGAGTGGAAACGTTTTGCAAGGCTCATATCGATAGGGATGGTGTATTTCTTTCTACCGAGGCGGAACAACAATATGTAAGTACTTAATTATAATTTTCTCATATAATTAAGTGTTTATTTGTACTTAACTGTTACCCACTTTTAGGAATTCTAGAATCGGTTAGTCGAAGAGCTCTTAAAACAAACCCAAGGTGAAAGTGAGTTAACACCTACTCAAGAAAGAGTTGCTTTTGAGAGAGTATTAGGAGAATGACGTGGCCATATAAGAGGCATCAATCGTAAATCTTATGCTCTCCTGCCGATTTCACAGCTATCGCAACCATCACCATAACCATCACAACCATCACATGTAAAAAATCTACTTTGGTTTTTTGTTGTTATTATTTGCTAAAAGCATTGGTAATTGGATTTTTGTCCCAAGTGCAATCTACTTTGGTTTTTTTGTCTTAGTTTAAGAATAGCAATCTGCTTTGGCATCATAAAATGCATGTTGATTTGGTAATTTTGGTTTTGAGATGATTATTTACTAAAAACATTGGCAATTGGGTTTTTGTCCCAAGTGCAAGAAAATAGCAATGTACATTGGCTTTTTGTCTTAGTTTAAAAATAGCAATCTAGTTTGGCATAATAAAATGCATGTTGATTTTGTAGTTTTCGTTTTGTGGTGCTTATCTGTTAAAAACTTTAGTAATGGGGTTTTTGTCCCAAGTGCAAGAAATAGAAAAGTATTTGGCTTTTTGTCTTAATTTAAAAATAACAATCTACTTTGGCATCTTAAAACGCATGTTGATTTGGTAATTTTCGTTTTGTGGTGATTATTTGCTAAAAACTTTGGTAATTGGGTTTTTGTACCAAGTGTAAGAAATAGCAATGTACTTTGGGTTTTTGCCTTAGTTTTAAAATAGCAATCTACTTTTGGCATCCTAAAATGCATGTTGATTTGGTAATTTTAGTTTTGTAGTGATTATTTGCTAAAAACTTTGGTAATTGGGTTTTTGTCCCAAGTGCAAGAAATAACTATGTACTTTGGCTTTTTGTCTTAATTTAAAAATAGCAATGTTTTTTTTTATAGTTTTTGTTTATGTTTGATAAATTAACTCATAAGTTTATATATGTTGTTATTTATTATGTAGGTGGAAAATCTTCGGGCAATACTCAACGACCTGGCATGTAGGGATGAGCTTTATTTGTTTTTTCAGTCACAGAATAATCAAGGAAACGATGGAAACCAAGATGATGGTTTGTAGGGAGAGCATTATTTTTATATTACACTTGTTGTCACGCTTTTCTATTTGTTAGAATTGTAAACTTTTGGTTTTTTTATGTAATTACTGACAACACTATTACCGGTGACACTATGATTTTTGATATTTAATCGGATGTTGTTATGTAATTACCGGTGACACTATTACCGGCAACCAAAATCGTTAATTACAAAAAATTATAAAATGAAAATTGTTATTACCGACGACTATACTCTTTAACGGCGACATTCGCATTAGTGGCGACTACACTCTTTACCGGCGACACAATAATTAGCGGCGACTATTCTCTTTAGCGGCGACAAATTGATCAATAGCGATGGGGCGCTAGCAGAGACTTATTACCGGCGACGTGTCGCCGCTATTACCATTAACGACGACGTCGTGACCCTTTAGCAGCGGTCTTTTGTCGTTGCTACTTGCCTTTTTCCTTGCATTGATAAAGTATATAGGTAGAAACAATAAACAAGGGAGATCCCACCTATAGGCCAAGGGCATCCATGGACACCCTTATTTATGTAATTAGATTATTTTAGTTTCTTATTTATAGTAAATAAAGTATACCGGTAGAAACAAGGGTGATCGCACCTATAGGCCAAGAGTGTCCATTGACACGCATTATTTTTTGGATTTTTATATAAGTTATATAATAAATTTTATATGGACACATGTTAAAAATTAGTTTAATGGCTAATATATATATATATATATATATATATATATATATATATATATATATATATTTATTTGGATATTAGAAGATACTTATCCAGGAAAGCAATCTGATTTATAAGCATCTTAATTTATATTTGATTTTTCAAACTTGTTAAATATAAGAAATAAAAAAAAAATTCTTATAAACACGTTAAATACAAGAAATTAACAAAGAAATTTTGGGGAATAAAAGATAAAAAGATAGAAAATGCGTAAACCCTAAAAAAACAAAAACTACATAATCTTTACTCATTGTCACAGTCCTTAACCGCTCTTAAGCCCATCGACGTTTTTTGTTGTGCAGCGACACAATCATCTACCACTCTCGGGTGACTGAAAAGGTTGAACTTCATCTTCCTATCACTATATATTGTCTCAGACTCTCCATTTTTATGGGAGTCTATGTTCAACCCTCTTTCTTTTGTACTTTATAAACTTTGAAACTACAAATCTGAAAAGGCCACACAAAGTGTAAATTGTTTAATGGACTTGGTACTCTATTAATTATTTAATAGACTCTCTCTCTCTCTATGATGGTGTGGTTTATAGTACTGACAATAGCATGACATAGACAGTATCATATTCCCAAATAGCAGAAATCATATTTACTATTATCTTTTATGAAATTACATGTACAAAATGAAATTTACCATTTTACCAAATTACTTTATACAATGGTTCATCATTTATGGTTTTAAATTTGATTTATTCAAACATCATTAAATGTAGTATAGTTTTGTTATATGTTTAATTAATAGTTTGATTTAGACTTTTATGATATTAACAATGATGCTCTAAAATTAATTGAGGAGTAGTAAACTTGTATTAACTGTTTAGATTATAATTAGATTTATAATTTGTTAATTTTTATGACATTGTGACAATTATTTTTTTTCCAATTATAATGCTAAGGTTTTCCAAAAAGATAAATGAAACAAGTTTTGCATCTCATGATAATGAAAAACCATGTGTGTAACATCCTGATTTTATGGTACTTCTAATTTCTGTCCTTTAGTTAATTTTTGTTGTATTTTGATCCCTTAGTTCAAGAAATTATGCAATGGGACCCTAATGACATTATTGAAAATGTTGGGGCTTCGGAGTACGCCATGCGTATGTGGTGTACGCTGAGCGTACTTGGGCGCGCCTTAGTATGCTGGGCGTATATCAGTATACGTTGGGCATAATTGCCAAATTGGGAAACCCTAATTTTCAGGGTTTGACTTGTATTTAAGCATCCTTATGGCCTCATTTCCCTTCATCTTATCAACCTCCACCCTCTCATTCGTGTTAAAACGCTATAACCACCTTGTGAAGCCATCTCAAGCCTTAAAGTGTGTGTTTGTGGTTTTAGAAGAAGAAGGAAGGAAGCTAATCTCATCTTGTAAGAGTGAAGCACCATGGATTTGGAACTTATTCTTCATTTGCAAGCCTTCTAAAGTATAAAGTGTGACAACTTGATACTTTTCCAGTCAACAAAAGTCATTTCCGTTAAATACAATTTCAAATTTTATTTATTCCGTTAAATTCGTAAGGGCTAGAAAACCATTTAAATTATATTATTATAACTTTGATAAATGTCGGAACCAAAATCGCTTGAAAAACAAGTTTTCCCTCGAAAAACAACAAAGATTATGGAGCCCCTCGTTTTCAGTGGAAAACCCTCGGGCCAAAAATAGTTATCGGCCGAGAACCCATCTTCGGCCGAAAACCTAACCGCCATAAAGGTTTCCACCCGAGAACTTGTTCATTTTTCACTCTTGCCGCTCGAAAGCTTTCTCAATTCTCTCCTAAGGATCATCCTAGAACACCCTCATCTGCCAGAAGGAACCTTCAAATCTTCATGTTTTTCCTCAAGAACACAAAGAACAGCTTTCATATCTTCAAAGCCTGAAAACACCAGCACAACTAAACCGTGATTTCGGCCAAAAATGTGTGTTCGGCCAAAAATGTGTGTTCGGCCGAAAATCGCTTTGGACTGAGAACCTAATTAAGCCTTAGCCGAAAACCCTTGTTTTCCACTTCAACGAAGTCCCGGTAACATTCCTAACACAAAAAAATGTTTTCTAACACTTTAATTAATGGTTTTGCTAATTCAAATACAATTATGTGTTTAATTATCATTAGGATACCGCTAATCCCTCATACACCAACTAGAGGGTCATCTTTTCAGCCTCGTTGTCCGGTATATACACATAACCAACTGTGAGTTCATACCCCCATACTTTTACTGTTTGTAACGTTTTCAGGGGGAATACAAGCAAATCAAGGAATTTGGTGTTCTTATATAAAAGGGTTTCAAACAGTTTTATAACTTATGCAATTGATACAAACAAGGGAATCACTACATTTTATAATATATTTAGATATTATATCCCTTTTGTAACATGATGAGCATAAGGGAAGTTTTTAACATACCACTATAATTGCAAAGCTTTCAGTACAATATCAGTCGAGTAAATAACATACATGCAAACTATAATATGTATAGTTTGGGATTCAATACATGGTTTTACCAATTCAGGAGCTTATACATTAACAAACATACAAACTATGGTAGATATAGTTTATGGTATACAACACTATTTTCTAAATACAAGAGTACAATACTAAATAATTATTTAATATAATTATTTTTATTCTACAAGTTATACATATAGTTTCAAGTACAAGAGAACACTACAACACTACACGTAAACTAGTTAATACAGACATTGTATGGAACTACTTCAATTGTACCCTCCGGGGTGTAGAACTAAATCCTAACACAATATAATCAGATTCTCCTGTAGGGAGAGCTTGAGATTTTTGATTAGCTCTATTCGGGACTGGCAATCCCATACCTAAACTGCTAGCTACAGTTAGGCATGCATTCCTGGGGTGACAAATATCATACCGTTCCGACGCCTGAAGAATGTCGTAGAGGTCACTAGATCATATCAAGCATGGTTATATTAAACTCACAATAGTATAAACTAACCAATGTTTACGAAATTTCATTCTTCATTAGTTTCATTTTAATTAATAGAAAAACTATTCATTACACTGGAAGATTCCACGGGATACAAATGTAAAGTCTTATTTCATGTAATAAAACTACCATACTATAGTGGCGGTAGCCAGGGTTATCATACAAAACACAATATACTTACTGGTGGTAGCCAAGGTTTTCATACAAAGGTTTTCGTACAAAACAGGACTATACAACACAGCCGGTTTCAACTAGGCATACAAACTAATATTTTCATATACTACAACAAAATACAGTAATGAGCATACATTTTTGGTCTTAGGGTTTGAGACTACTCTACTCTACTAAAGAAAATATTGGATTTTCTTCAGAAACATACAAACATTTTCACAATTTAAATGGCAAGTTTTCATTACAAAAACATTCTTATGAACCCACTAACTTAAATGTTGATGCACTTTCAAAATCTCTTGTATTCTCAGGGAACCTGTAGACAGGTACACCCACAGGCTTTTAAGAAGATGGAGCTTTTAGAGTCGCGTCTTTGATACTTATGTTATACTTTTGGTGTATACAAACTACATGTCAAACATATGTAAATACCTTATATACTCAATGTAATGGTTGTGTTTACTTTGATTACTATAATGCAATTGTTGTGATATTGTACATGATGTCCTCCACCCCCGAATGTTTCTGCCGTCTTGGTTTAGGAGTGTGACAGATTGGTATCAAAGCTATTGTTTATAGTTAACTGAGTATATCGAACCTTACATGATATACAACTATAAATGCTAAGGGGCCGAAGCGCTCTGAAGTAAAAGTACACTTTTAAAAACCTAAGGTTTCAATAAGAAGTATACAATTATACATACATACCAGAAAGAGTATCACAAGAAGAACGAAACAAAAGTATTTACATGTTGTACACTGCAGTTAAAACTAGATAGTTATGTACTCATATCTAAAATAAATATAGCCTAATCAACTATTTTTATTTGAGATATGAGTAACATGTTTTTAGACGTTACTGTGGTGTTGCAGCAAGTCTAAAACTTATCAAACTCTATACATAACGGAACAATAGAACATAACATACAACCTAAAATACTATGGGAGTATTTTACCTTGAGCCAAACACATTTTAGATATTTCATTCCAAGTGTTGCTATTTATTTTCTAGCTATTGTTAACTTGTGTGAGTAGACTTCCATTATAAACCGCTTAATAAAACACTATATCTGTCAGGTTGAGATATATCTTGTTCGACATCACCTGACTCAGAATCATCATAGAGGAATTACTATCCTTTTCTCTTTAATTATTTTAGAGAAAGATGCCTCCGAAGAAGAAGTCTAACATAAAGAACAACAACCCTTCGATAGATCCACCTCCACCAACTCCTGAGTATGATCCTGTTATTTTTCAAGCAACGGTGATAGTTGCCATGTCCCAGATCAACACAAGTGGCATTAGCGGGGTGGGTAGTGGTGCCTCCACACCCAACCTTGGTGACAGTCACAAATGACAAACCTCGGTCTTTCGATGGCACTGGAGGTATCATTGCCCTAACTCGTAGGTTCGAGAAGACCGAATCAATTTTCGAGATATGTGCTTGCCCCGAATCCAGCAAGGTGAAGTTTGCAGCCTGCACCTTCACTAACAGAGCACTAACTTGGTTGAATAGCCAAGTCAAATCCCTAAATCTCCCTGTGGATAATGCCATGAGTTGGGATGATCTGAAGGAACTAACGCTCGCCGAAAACTGCCCGCAGGGCGAGCTGCAAAAGCTGGAGTAGGAGATGTGGAGCCTAAAGATGAAGGGCTCCGATATTGCTGCTTACAATGAGAGCTTTAGTGAACTTGCTCTTCTAGGTCTTGGGATGGTTACCATGGAGCGCCACAGGGTAGAGAGATTCATATGGGGATTAACTCCCCCAACGCAATGGAATGTGCTGGCTGCCAACCCGCTGGTATTTGATAGTGCCAAATGATTAGCGCTGACCTTGATTGACCACGAGGAATGTCAAAATCCTGTGCCATCCATTCACGAACCACCCAAGGAGAGTGATTGAAAGAAACAGTTATGGAACAAGCACAAGGGAAAATCTTCACAAGAGCCCTCCAAGAAGAAACAAATAGTGGCAGTTCATGTTGCTATCGCTCCTGCTGTTCTTGCCACAACTCAAGCACCAACCAGTAGATATGCTAGAACCCTACCAAGGTACGACAAGTGTAACTTCCAACATCACAGACCTTTCCTTGACATGAAATGCAACGATTTTGGTGATAAGGGGCACACAACCTGTTTTTGCAAAGCATAATTCCAACCAATCAATCAAGCTCTGAGAGATAGAGTAAGACAAGCATGATATGGTTGTAGTGAAATTGAGGACATCAAGAGGAATAGCCCTAAAACAACGACAACTGACAACATAGGGAAATAGCTTGCTATGGGCCAGGAGGAGGCAGTCGCTGATCCCACCGTAGTTATGGGTACGTTCCTCCTCGAAAACTCTTATGCATGCATTCTTTTGGATAGTGGTGTCGAGTGCAATTTTGTCAGTAATGCATTTAAACACCTACTCAAGCATAAATCCCAACCTCTAACCGAAACGTTCACAGTCGAGATGGCTAACGAAAAGAACGAGAGCACTAACGATGTATTCATAGGTTGTAACCTCATGCTAAACGATTATTCCTTTCCCATCAATCTTATGTCGGTATCCATCAAGAGTTTCAATGTCATCATCGGCATGGACCGGTTAAGCCTTCATCATGCGGATATTCATTGTTTCGACAAAGCCATTTGCCTCGCTCTGCTAAATGGCAAAGCCCTCATCATCTATGGTGATAAACCCATAAAAAACCTTCATATCATTTCGTGCATCAAAGCCTAAAGATATTTGCGAAAGGAGTGTCATGCATTCCTAGCCCATGTCATAAACAAAAAGCAGGAAGTTAAAGACCTTGAGAGCATCCCCAATGTTCGCAACTTTCCTGATATCTTCGTCGAAGATCTTCCAGGAGTTCCTCCCGAATGCCAAGTCGAGTTCAGAATCGACTTAATCCTCGGAGCTACCCCCGTAGCCAAATCCCCTTACCCTCTAGCGCCGACAGAAATGCAAGAGTTATCCAGCTAGCTCAATGAATTTCTCAACAAAGGATTAATCAGACCAAGCTTCCCACCCTGAGGAGCCCTAATCTTATTTGTGAAAAACAAGGATGGGTCCATTCGGATGTGCATAGATTATCGCGAACTAAACAAGCTCACCAACCGCTACCCTCTACCCAGAATTGACGACCTCTTCGATCAAATCCAAGGAGCCAGCTACTTCTCAAAGATAGACTTGAGATTAGGGTACCATCAATTACAACTCCATGAGGGCGATATTCCTAAGAAAACATTTCAGACTCGTTATGGTTACTACGAGTTTGTAGTGATGCCCTTTGGTCTAACCAACACACCTGTGGTATTCATGGATCTGATGAATCAGGTGTAACGCCCCTTGCTTGACAAGTTCGTGATAGTATTCATAGGTGATGTACTTGTCTATTCTCGGAGTGAGGAAGATCATAGACAACACTTGAGGCAAGTGCTAGGAGATTTAAGGCCAGAGAAACTATACACAAAATTCTCAAAGTGCGAGTTTCGGATTATAAAGGTAACTTTCCTCGGTCACATGGTTAGCAAAGAAGGCATACACGTGGACCCTTCCAAAATTTAGGCAATCAAGAATTGATCAGCACCGAAGACGCCCACAGAAATCTGCCAATTCTTGGGTCTTGCTGGCTACTATTGCAAATTCATTCAAAACTTGCCCAGGATTGCTAAGCCTCTTACCACCTACACTCAAAAAGGTGTAGCCTTTAGTTAAGGAGAAAAGCAAGACACTGCGTTCCGAACATTGAAGCAGGCCCCTTGCAGCACATCTATCTTGTCTCTTCTAGAAGGGACGGAGGACTTCATTGTCTACTGTGATGCATCCAACCAAGGGCTAGGTTGTGTGCTCATGTAGCAAGGAAAAGTTACTGCTTATGCATCGAGACACCTGAAGGCACACAAATTCAACTATAAAACTCACGATTTGGAGTTGGGAGCAGGGGTCTTCGCACTAAAGATCTGGAGACATTACCTCTACGGTACCAAGTGCACTGTCTTCACCGACCACAAAAGCCTTCAACACATCTTTAATCAGAAAGAGCTTAACATGAGACAACGAGGATGGGGAGAGCTACTCAATGATTACGAGTGTGAAATACGCTAACATCATGGCAAGGCCAATGTGGTAGCAGATGCCCTTAGCTGAAAGGAGTACTTTGGTCGTAGAGTGAGGGCACTGACAATGACCATCCATTTCCATCTATCCACCCAAATCAGAGAGGCTCAGCCAGAAGCCTTAAAACCAGAGAACATGTTGGATGAAGCCTTGAGGGGAATGGAGAAGAACCTAGAGATCAAGGGAGACGGAGTTTACTATTTCATGAACCGGATCTGGACCCTAAAGTTCGGTGGTTACAGGTAGGTTGTCATGAACGAAGCCCATAGAAACCGATACTCCATTCACCCAGGTTCAGATAAGATGTATCTGGATCTCAAGAAACTCTATTGATGGACCAACATGAAAGCATAAATTGCTACCTTTGTTGGAAAGTGCATAACTTGCGCCAAAGTGAAGGTGAAATATCAAAACCCCTCAGGTTTACTCTAACAACCGTAAATACTTGAGTGGAAGTGGGAACGGATTATGATGGACTTCATCACCAAATTGCCCAAGACCCCGAGTGGCGATGACACTATTTGGGTAATCGTCGACAAATTCACCATGTCCGACCACTTCCTGCCAATCAAAGAAACATACAAGATGGAGAGACTGACCCGAACCTACATCCAAGAGATAGTACGACTGCACGGTGTGCCCGTATCCATTGTATCTGATCGGGATAGTAGATTCACCTTGAGATTCACTACAGAAGGCTCTTGGAACTAAGCTGGATATGAGCACAACTTACCATCTGCATACCGACAGACAGAGTGAGAGAACAATCCAAATGCTAGAAGACATGCTGAAAGCATGTGTTGTCGACTTTGAGAAGTCGAGGGACACCCATTTTCCCCTGGTTAAGTTCTCATACAACAACAACTATCACACTACTATTATAATTGTTCCATTCGAAGCCTTCTATGGCCGTAAGTGCAAATCTCCTCTGTGCTAGGCTGAGGTGGGTAACACGCAGTGAGCTAGAGGTCAAGTATGTGATAGCACTCTCACTAGCCCATAAATCATTCGAGAAACCACCGAAAAGATCGTGCAAATCAGAGAAGTACTAAAAGCTTCCAGAGATAAACAAAAGAGCTACGCCGAAAGAAGACGAATACCCATGGAATTCCAGGTTGGTGACCGCATTCTATTGATGGTCTCACGCGGGAAGCGCATGATACACTTCGAAAAGCGTGTAAAGCTAAATCCAAGATACATTAGGCCACTCTAGATCCTTATTAGGATGGGCCCGGTAGCCAACAAACTCCAATTGCCACAAGAACTTAACAACATACATCCCATCTTCCACGTCGTCTTCCACGTATTGAATCTTAAAAAGTGTCTATCTGAAGAAACCATTATGACACCACTCGATGAAGTTGAGTTAAACGAGAATTTTAACTTCATGGAAGAACCAGTCGAAATCATGGATAGGAAAGTCAAACGAACATAACAAAGTCGCAACCGTTAGTGAAGATTCACTGGAATGCCAAGCGGGGACCTGGATTCACTTGGGAGCGAGAAGAACAGATACAATGGAAGTACCCACATATTTTTCCTAGTCCATGATTTTATTCCATAGAAAGACTTACGGAACGAAATTCCCTCTAACGTGGGGATGATGTGACAACCCGATACTTTTCCAGTTAACAAAAGTCATTTCCGTTAAATATAATTTCAAATTTTATTTATTCCGTTAAGTTCATAAGGGTTAAAAAAACAATTAAATTATATAATTAAAACAGATATAAGTGTTGGAACCAAAATCGCTCGAAAAATCAAGTTTTCCCTCGAAAAACAACAAAGGCTTATTCAGCCTCTCGTTTTTGGTCGAAAACCCTCGGGCGGAAACAGTTATTGGCCGAGAACCCATCTATTGCTGAAAACCTAACCACTATAAGTGTTTCCACCCGAGAACATGTTCATTTTCACTCTTTCCACCCGAAAACAATCTCAATTCTCTCCCAAGGATCATCATAGAACACCCTTATCTTCAAGAAGGAACCTTCAAATCTTCAAGTTTTTCCTCAAGAACACCAAGAACAGCCTTCATATCTTCAAGTTCCGAAAACACCAGCATAACTAAACCATGATTTCGGAAAAAAACGTGTGTTCGGCTGAAAACCGCTTTGGACCCAGAACTTTGTGAAGCCTTGGCCGAAAACCCTCCTTTTCCACTTCAACAAAGTCTCGGTAACATTCCTAGCACAAAAACAAGTGTTTTCTAACACTTTTATTATTGGTTTTTCTAATTCAAATACAATTATGTGTTTAATTATCATTAGGATACCGTTAATCCCGCATGCACCAACTAGAGGGTCGTCTTTGCAGCCTCGCTGTCCGGCACATACACATAACCAACCGTGAGTACATACCCCCATAGTTTTACTGTTTTTAACGTTTTCAAGGGGAATACAAGCAAATCAAGGAATTTTATGTTCTTATACAAAAGGTTATCAAACAATTTTTATAACTAATGCAATTGATACAAACTAGGAAATCACTACATTTTATAATATATTTAGATATTATATCCCTTTTGTAACATGCTGAATATAAGAGAAGTTTTCAACATACAACCATAACTACAATGTTTTCAGTATAATACATGAATTGAGTACATAACATAAATGCAAAATATAATAGGTATAGTTTGTGATTCAATACATGGTTTTAAAATTCAAGAGCTTATACATTAACAAACATATAAACTATGGTAGATATAGTTAATGGTAAACAACACTATTTTCCGAATAGAAGAGTACAATACTAAATAATGATTTTTACTGTACAAGTCATACATATGGTTTCAAGTACAAGAGAACACTACAACACTACACGTAAACTAGTTAATACAAAGTTGAGAGGCACTTTGTCAATTGTACCCTCCGGGGTGCAGAACTATATCCTATCACAGTATAAACAAAGTCTCCTGCAGGGAGAGTGTGAGATTTATGAATAGATCTATTCGCGACTTACAATCGCACACCTAATTTGCTAGCTACAGTTAGGCAGGAATGCCTGGGGTGACAAATATCATACCGTTCTAACGCCTGAAGAACGTCGTAGAGGTCACTAGGTCATACCAAGCATGGTTATATCAAACTCACAACAATATAAACTAACCAATTTTTACGGAATTTCATTCTTCATTAGTTTCATTTTAATAAACAGAACTACTATTTATTACAATGGAAGTTTCCAGGGGATACAAATGTATACTTTTGTGTTAAGTAAAAAACTACCATACCATAATGGCGGTAGCCAGTGTTTTCATACATAACACACTATAGTTACTGGTGGTAGCCAGGGTTTTCATCCAAAGGTTTTCGTAAAAAACAACACTATACAACACAGTTGGTGATAACCAGGCTTACAAACTAATATTTTCATCTACTTCTAAAGAATATAGTAATGAACATAAATTTTTGTTCTTAAGGTTTAAGACTACCCTACTCTACTAAAGAAAATATTGGATTTTCTTGAGAAACATAAAAACATTTTCACAATTTCATTGGCAGGTTTTCATTACATCAACATTCTTATACACTCACCAACTTAAAATGTTGATACACTTTCAAAATCACTTGTATTCTCAGGTGTAACAACCCGAAGTTGTTCCTCGCCAAAAACCCATTTTACCCGTATAACTCGTCGGAGATCGAAATGTCCCGATATCGTTTTTGGGTTTAGTTAACTAAAATTATATGTTTATTATCATTCAATGAGGGTCCAAATCATTTAGGAACTCATGAATTTAGCCCAAAACATTTATTTCATAAGTTTTAGAAATATCCTCGTCGGGTGACGGAAACTCAATCGGGTGCGACCTAAAGCTTCGTTTAAGGCCGGTATCGGGTAGAATTCCACCGTGTCCAAGTTTTAGGAACTATATAAAAGTGTTTAACCTCTCATTTGAAGCTTTTTTTTCCTTCTCTCTCTAATCTCTCTCTAACCTCTCTCCTAAATCCAAAGATTAAGGGTCCAAAACTCAATTTTAAGGCCTCAAATCCCTAAGGTACCTTCCTAGCCTTAATCTATAGCATATTTGGCTTTCAAATTCGACATTTAATCATGAAATAGGACAACGTATGTGAGTTTACGGCCCAGGAGGCTGCCTAGGCCGTAAACACCAATTTGAAGGGTTTTAAGCCCTTAAACTCCTTCCTAAACTCATTTGGACTTTAGATATGGCTAAGGGACTTCAAGATATGGACTTATGACAATTAAAACATGAATTTTGAAGGCTTTGAAGTAGTTTACGGCCAGGGCACAAGCTTAGGCCGTAAACTCATATTCAAGGGGTTTTCTTGACCTTAAACCCTTCCAAATCACTAGTATGGCTTAGATATGAATTATAGAACATTGGCTTTAGCATTTGGACACTTGAAACATGATTTTTGGGGGACTTATGTGAGTTTACAGCCAAGGCATGTGCTTGGGCCGTAAACTCCTCAAAACATGGCGTAAATTCAATTCTAAGGTGTTAGAAAGCCATCCAACACCACCAAAAGACTTGGAATAAATCATAGGACCAACCAAAAATAGTTTAACGACCTTAAACACATTATTTGTGGGATTTCTAAGAGTTTATGGCCAAGGCTTGTGCTTGGGCCGTAAACTCCTTGATTCATGGTGTTAGAATGCTAACTAAACACCCCTAAGGCCCTTAGATGAATTTTAGAAGTCCTTCCATGCATGTTTTAGGCCTTAAAACACTTTGTATCACCATATAGAAGAGTTTACGGCCATGAGGGGGTCTCATAGGCCGTAAACTCCATAAACCCCTCAAATGTCCCTTGCAAACACATGTTAGGCCTTGAAATAATTCTATTAATCACGTGTGATTTGTTCTAGCACCATTTAACACCATTTTCATGAGAAAATAGGAGTTTACGGCCATGAAGCCATGCTAGGCCGTAAATTCCCATAAGAGGGTCTATTTGATGCTTTGAAATCATTCCAAGTCCTTAAACCAAGTCTAGAAATTATCCCCTAAGTGTTTGAAGTCATTTAGCACCATAAACCACCCCCACCATGAGTTTACGGCCGTAAACTCATGGGGAATGGGTGTTTTAGACCAAAAACTCTTATATTAGTTTACTCATGGGGAGTAAACTCAAGTCCCAAGTCCCTAGTGTCATTTCACGTCCTTAAACGCCACCCGGGTCCCTCCAAACACTCGTATCGGAGTGTTTTCGCGACTTGAAGCAAGTGTCCCTATCATATAAATAAACTAAGTCCTAATTAGATACAAATGTGTATCTTTACATTATAATTAGGAACCTCGTGTATTTACAAGCCCCGGATCAACTCTTAGCATCCAAATCATCACATTTCTCGTCCGGTGAGTTCGTACCCCTACGCCTTTTTTTCCGTGTTTTTCAATGTTTTCAGGGGGGGGGGGGGGGGGGAATACAAGCAAAACTATAACTGTTTTCGAATTATAACATTGATGTATTTCAAATGATATCTGGCAAACTTATAAACTCATTTACTCCTTATGTATTATGTTGAGCATAAGGAATGATTTATCAATTTCAACTAAATAGATTTTAGTTAAGAAAATAACCAAACTAATCAAATTATTATGGGAATAATTTGGGGTTCTATATTTCTCTTTACATCACGTACTGATATCTGTATAAAGTTATTAGATAAACTATGTCTGATTCAGTTTATCTCCGTATCATTTGAATGTATTGCCAGATAGTTTCCTGTATGTAACTATTTTCACTGTATCATGTCTTAAAATCTTTGTATGTATATTATCGTATGAGAATCCTGTGAATAGTTTAATACTAGCTTGTGAGATAGTCACTACCCTTTATGGATGATCAAGTAAATCCTCTCCGAAAGTGTAACCAGAGTCTCCTGGAGGGAGAGCGAGGAATTTGTGAATAGATCTATTCGGGACTGACAATCCCACACCTTAACTGCTAGCTATAGTTAGGCGGGCACGCCTGGGGTGACAAATTATGTATATCATTCGACGTCTGACTAACGTCAAGGAGGTCTCGTTGTCATATCAGCATGGTTACCCGACTCACAATACGTATTAATATAAACTTATTCACAGCTAGGATTTTGTTTAGAATCTATATCTTGTTCGGGATGATAATCCCATGGTCTTGTATCTATATCTCGTTCGGGATGGTAATCCTATGGTTTTATGTCTATATCTCGTTCGGGATGATAATCCCATGATCTTGTGTCTATATCTCGTTCGGGATGGTAATCCCATGGTTTTGAAACTAAATCTTATACGGGATGATAATCCCATGGTTTTATCAAGCTATCTTATATCTATTTTCGGGATAGTGATCCCATGGTCTTTATCGAATTATCTTATAACTGGTTTGGGATGTTAGTCCCAAGGTTTTCAAAATACATTCTATCTACAGTTCGTCTAAATTATAGTTTTGTATATTAAACTATACTCTGTGTCATTTAATCAATCTTGTATTTAGGAAAATATGGGATTTTCCTGGGGTTAACGTATATCATAACTGAACTGTAATGAAAGATATCGAAACTATTTAACATAAGAAAATATGGGATTTTCTTGGATAACAAACCTTTTCGGAAAAACTAAAGGAAACCGATACATTTCATAAAACAAAACCGCTTATGAACTCACCAGCTTTATGCTGATTTTCAAACTGCTTGTATTCTCAGGTCCAAGTTAGACAGGTAGCCGGCGATATCTTCTGATGAAGACGGAATGCTCCGAAGACTCGTCTCGTTTTGTTCATATGATATATGTATAACTTTTGTACAAATTACTTTTGAACCAAATGTAAACTTTCATATATATGTAATGTAATGGTTGTTTACTGTGATTACTATGTACATTGGATTTGATACTCAACGTGGAGTCAACCCCGGGAACGTTTCCGCCTTTGGTTTTCGGGGTGTGACATCAGGGAACCAGTATACAGGTACACCCACACGCTTTTAAGAAGATAGGGCTTTTAGAGTCGCCTCTTTGATACTTTTGTTACACTTTTGGTTTATACAAACTACGAATCAAACAAATGTAAATACCTTATATACTCAATGTAATGGTTGTGTTTACTTTGATTACTATGATGCAATTGTTGTGATAATGTAGATGACATCCTCCACCCCCAAATGTTTCCGACGTCTTGGTTTGGGGGTGTGACATAAAGATTACATATTTGTCTTTCAATCATGTAGATTCGGAAAAGGGTGTTTTAGAGATACTTTTTGGTCCAAAATTTCTTATCTTGAGCATGCATGTTCGTTACGATTTGAGTTTTCCTTTCTCACCCTAGAAGGGATCCTAAGTCATAAAAAGGAACTCCCAATGGTTAGTTTTGCTCCATGCATCTTCTAGATGGTCTTAATGGATTAAGACCTTGAGTTAATCACTTTATGGAAATGTAAATTGATAAAGTTGGAAACTTTGTTACTCTAGAGTGTATTTTCCCTATGGATCAGAAGTTTATTCAAAGGAGCTTAAGCCATTTAGCTCTTAGTGGGATTTTTGGGGTTGCAAGGGTACATCCCGCATACTCCAAGTACACCCCACGTACTCGGTTGACCACCCTGATGGTCGTCAACTGCAATGTTGGGTCAGCCCGGATGAGTTGAGTTGGCCGGGTTAGCTCAGTTAACATAGTAGGTTTTACCAGTTGACTTTGACCTTGACCAAGTTTGACCTTGATGGTATTTTGGGATTTTGATGGAAATTGGTCATTGGTGGAAATAGGTTTTAGTTAGAGAGCTGAGATTCTGATTCAAGACCTTATCAGCTTCTGTTATGTTGTGAGGTGAGTTTTCCACACTGTACTTTCAGGTCGAAGGCACCAATGACGGCCCTATAGATTGATATCCTGGTATGCACGCTATTGTGTTGTAGTGATCTATTAGATCGATATCATGATATATACAATGCTGCTATGCTCACTGATCAGTTGATCTGTCTATTGTCTGTTGGTTGACTATGTTTTGATCTGTTATATATATATGCACATATTTCGTTGATGGTTGTGGCTTTACTGCTATGTGCATAAGCCAACAGACCGGGGGAATTCCACACCGATGGTTGAGTGGGCATGAGGGTATTCCATCGTGAGGATGAAAGGAGTCGTTGTGTATTGGCATTCCAATCAGATGGTTGATCGGCCTAGGGTATTCCAACCAGATGGTTAACTGGACCCATAGTGTATTAGCATTCCAACATGATGATTGCGGGGCCTGGGGTATTCAAACCCTATGGTTGATTGGACTCGACATGTTGATATTGTGTGTATACATACATATATATATATATATATATATATGTATGTATATATATATATATATATATGTTATTTGGTTATGTGTTGGTATTTTGGGGGAAACTCACTAAGTGTTGGCTTACAGTTTTGGCTTGTCTTTCAGGTACTTTAGATGACCGTGGGAAAGCGAAGGTGTGACCGTACACATCCTCATGTTTTGGACTTATGATTTTGGGAACTCTGATGCTGAAATGCTTTTGAAACTATGTTTGCAAACAATTTGTGAAGTTTGTTTGTTTTAAAAAAAGTTTTAATTTATTATGATTTTTATGAGTGTTACAACGTGGAAAGTATGAGAAACAAACTCCTTTTTCAAAATACATAAAAGTTGATTTAAATACGCTCCCCACAGATGCTGGAGAAAGACATAGAATGGAACTTTACCATGTAAATCAACGAAATGAAATTACATGAGCCTACTTGCAAAAAGGACCTTACCAACCACATAGTCAATCTTTCCAAGAAAGTGAGATTAGAGGTAGTCTTTGTAGATTTAATAGCTCTTGGTTTGATTCTAATAAATATTGGATAGATTATAGTATAAAGCCAGAGGCTGGATTTTGTTTATGTTATCAATTCAAATCGTAGATTAAAAACCAAGGTGGTTCTGATCATTTTGTGAAAAATGTATTTAATACTTGGAACAAAAGATTGAGCTTGGATCTTCACAATGATGGAAGTCCACATAATATGGCAGTACAAAAATGTCAAAATTTGATAAACTAAAAACAATCCATAGCCAATGCTTTTGTTAAGCAAAACATTTTGATGAAAACTTATCACCGTATAAGATTAAAAGCTTCTATTGATTGTGTCAGATTCTTATCGCCACAAGGATTCTCTTTTAAGGGTCATGATGAAAGATAAGACCATATTAATTAAAGTAATTATCCTTTAGGGTTCATGATAAAGTAGGTCACGTGGTTTTAAATAATGCTCCAAAAAAATTTACAAATGAAAAGTGGCTCTATTAAAAAAGACATAGTACATGCAACTGCAATGGAAACTAGCAAAGTTATCATGAAAGATATTGGAGATGATTTTTTTGCTATTTTAGCAGACAAATCTTGTGACGTGTCTTGTAATGAGAAAATGGAATTGGTTTTATGGTTCATCAATAGTCAAGGGGTTGTTATGGAGAGATTTATTGGCATAAAACATGTTAGTGATGTTGGGTTTTGAGCATTCTAACACTTCCTAAGTGTACATGCAACCCTAATAAACCTTGGATCTATGTTTGTCTAAAAATACATGCAAAATTTGCTTTCCAAGGTTTATAACTTATCTAGCATGGCATGGGGAACTTTTAAACATAAAACAACTAGATGAATTACATACCTTTTGATGAGTGTTGATTCCTTGGAGTTTGAGAGCCCAACACCAATAATGTGAATGCCTCAAATGGAAATCACAAATCACCACAAACTTGGAAAACCTTATGAAAGTGTATACTTTGCACTAGAAATCGGCCACCACTTCTCACACACACTAGGGTGTCAATTTATGCAACATAGGCTTATTTATATAGTGTAGATGATTTGGGTAAACCCTAATAACCCATGTCTTTTCCTCTTCCAATGATCGATGGATTAAAAGTTCCGTGGATCATCCATGGACTTCCATATAAGCTAAGCCCATTCCCAAATGAGTGTTAGCCCACACCATATAAATATAATAGTCCATGATTTAATTAGTCTTCCTTTTATTCACTAAATGAATTCATAATTAATTTAAGATTAAAAACACAATTAAATAACATGAATATATATTCATATATTATAACTTATAATATATTAATAAAACATAATTATACAATTCTCATAATATTACCCATAAATCGTTTGGGTGAAGTGCAACCCAAATGGACCATGCCCGGTCGGGTCAAGTGTATACCAAATAAGTTATGGACTTAGACACCTTATCCAATAGACTCCCACTTGGATAAGTCTAATAACTGTATTTGCATATATTACTTCTGGAACCAACCGGAAATCGTAGCTCTTGAAAACTCTGTTGAACTATGAAGCGCCATTTTAGATAAGTGATCATAAAATCCTCTGTTCTATGATATCAGCCGGACAAATACATGGAACAATGTCTTACTTATTATCTGGAAATTGCTTCCCGATTTCCGATTTGTTTGACAAAGAACTTAACTGAACACATCAATTTAGTTCTGACCAGGCCCGGTACATGGGTCAACACAAAATCATCGAGGGGCCCAGATATCGCTTCTATTTCTAGAAGGAACAGATAAACTTCGACTCATATGCTTGTTCTACTACTTGTTGAAGACATACATGAAATTATCGTCTCACGATAATTTCTAGGTTTGAAGACATACATGAAATTATCGTCTCACGATCACTCGAGATAAGTTCCATGAAGTAATACAAGTGAGTGTGGGTTTATTCCAATGCTCATAACTTATGAGCACTCATGAAAGTTGTAGAAACCATTGCTATGTCTAAACACCTATAGCCATCTACAAACGCAATTCATGACAACCACACTATTGTTGTCACAGAAAATCTCCATAGGCTCCTTAATAGCTGGTACAACTCCAAGGTCTCCGATGAAGTTCTTCAGCCATATCGCCTCCTTTGCTGCTTCACTCGTTGCTATATACTCTGATTCACTAGTCGAATCAGCCACCGTCTCCTACTTGGAACTCTTCCAAGAGATTGCCCCTCCCTTTAGGGTAAAGACCCAGTCCGACTGAGAGCAAAAGTTATCCGTATCAGTCTGAAAACTAGCATCAATATACCTTAATACTCTCAAGTCATCACTCCCACCAACGGTAAGGATCCAATCCTTAGTCCTCCGCAGGTACTTGAGAATGTTCTTTACCGCAATCCAATGAGCCATGCCAGGGTTCCCCTAATATTTGCTGACCATGCTCAAAGCAAAGGCCATATCAGGGTGTGTACAAGTCATAGCATACATGATCGAGCCTACAGCGGAAGCATACGGTAATTTACTCATCTCTACTATCTCAGCCTCTGTACCCAGACTCTGAGTCTTACTCAGTTTAGCATTGCTTTGGATCGGTAAATCTCCTTTCTTAGAATTCTACATGTTGAACCTTTTGAAAACCTTATCCAAGTAGGTACTCTGACTATGTCCAATTAGTCTTTTACTCCTTTCTCTTAATATCCTTATCTCGAGGATGTAGGCAGCTTCCCCTAGGTCCTTCATAGCAAAGCACTTCCCAAGCCAGGACTTAACCTCCTGCAAGGTTGGGATGTCATTTCCTATAAGTAGTATGTCATCTACATACAGTACCAAGAAGCTAACTATACTCCCACTAGCTCTGACATACACGAAAGACTCAACTTCACTTCTCGAGAAGCCAAACTCTTTGACCTTCTCATCAAAACAAAGATTCCAACTACAAGTTCTGCACTGACAAAACCCTCTGGCTTATTCATGTACACATCCTCAACCAGCTTTCCATTAAGAAAAGTGGTTTTGACATCCATTTACCATATTTCATAATCTTGAAATGCAGAAATGGCTAGCATAATCCTGATAGACTTAATCATTACTAACGGTGAGAAGGTTTCATCATAATCAATACCATGAGTCTGAGTAAAACCCTTCGTAACCAGTCGAGCCTTATAAGTGTGCACTTTTCCTTCCATGTCGGTCTTCTTCTTGAAGATCCATTTGCACCCGACTATTTTACAACCTAGTACATTGTCAACCAAGTTTCAAACTTGATTGGCATACATGGACTGTATCTTACTGTCCATAGCCTCCTTCCATTTAGCAGACTCCGGGCCTGCCATGGCTTCCTTAACACTGCTAGGTTCATCCAAATTTACCAGTGTACTATCACTGATAAATGTATCACCCTCCATAGTAATATGAAAACCATAATAAAACTCAGGTGTGTTCCTAACCTGTGTGGAACGCCTCGGAGGCACAAACTCGTCAACTGGCTCAACAGGAGTTTCCTCCTCAAGTTGATTGCTAGTGTTTGAGGTTCCTTCACCAATTGATTCTTGAACTTCTTCAGAGTCAATTTTACTCCCACTGTCTCCTTGGCTTATAAACTCTCTCTCACAAAATACCCCTCTTCTTGCTACAAAGACTACATTGTCACTGGCTCTATAGAAAAGGTAACCGAAGGATTTCTGTGGGTAGCCGATTCAAATACACCTTTCACTTCGGGGTTCGAGCATATCATGAGTCTCACACCTCACAAAAACTTCACAACCCCAAATCTTGATATGGTCCAAACTGGGAACCTTCCCAGTCTACATCTCATGAGGTGTTTTGGCAAGCTTCTTTGAAGGGACTAGATTAATGATATGGGCGGCAGTCTCTAAGGCATACCCCCAAAAAGAGATTGGTAGCGAAGCTCAAATCATCATAGAGTGAACCATGTCTAACAATGTTCGATCACGCCTCTCAGCTACACCATTTAGCTGTGGTGTCCTGGGAGGAGTCAATTGTGATACAATCCCACCTTCCTTAAGATAGTCAAGGACCTCGGTACTAAGATACTCACCACTTCGATCAGATCGAAGCATCTTAATGTTCCTGCCCAATTGCTTTTCCACTTCCTGTTTAAATTCTTTAAACCTTTCAAAGGTTTGTAACTTATGCTTGATTAAGTAGACATATGATGGGTTTGAGCCATAAGAACTTTCCTATGTGCACATGCAAACCCTAATGCTTGGATCTGGGTTTCTCTAATTGAACATGCAATGTATCCAAGGCTTACAATTCTAGATCTAGTGTAAACAATTGAATCATATCGTATAAAGAAAGATCTAGAATAATACCTTAAGTTGCTTGCACGAAACTTCTTGTTCTTGGAGCTTAGAGTCACAATTGTCATTCCTCTAATGGCTTACAAACACCAAGTAGCAAGAGGATGATCTTGAAAGAGAGAGAGAGAGAGAGAGAGGAGGGTAAGAAATCGTCTCTAGGGTTTCTTGCCTTGCTTGAATGCCGATTTCCCTCACCCAAGGGATCTATTTATACTATGAGCTACTAGGGTTTCACCCTAAACTCTAATTGAATAACTTAGGCCCTAAGCAATCCAAAGATCCTCCTAGATATTAGGCTGGGACGATTTTAAGGTCTACCAACCCTAAAATCCATCAACCCTTATATCCATCAGTATACATAGCCCAAAACACAACTGTCACACATTTGACAGTTTATGCCCCTTTATTCAATTAATCTCTTTAAATCATTAAATTAATTCTCAATTAATTAATGACTTATATCAATCAAATAACATTATTATTCCTTTAATATATTACTCTCATAACATATTAACAATAATATCTCTTCTCTCTTAACAAATCATCCTGTCAAGTTGTTATGGTGAAGGCAACCCAAAAGGACCATGCACAACTGGGTCAAGTACTTACCAAATATAGTTACAGCCTTAGACACTAATCCGACAGTCTCCCACTTGGATAAGTGTAGTATATATATGCAAACACAATCCGATTAGCAATCGTAGCTCTCAAAGACGCTGTCAAACTCTAATCTTATAAGTATCCTGCCCTTTAGATAAGGGGTCGTACAGTCCTCTGTTTAGATATTGTGCGGACAATCTCATGGAACTTATTGTCCAGCAGTTCGTTTCTCGATTTCAGATTCATTTGACATAGAACTTAATTGAACACATCAATTTAGTCCTGACCGGGCTCCACACATAAGTCAAATCAAATCATCGAGGGGCCCTGATATCGCTTTTACTCTCTTAGGATAAAAGTAAGAGATAAACTTTGACTTATATGCATTCACTATTTACTAATCAACTACACACAACAATGCGTTTTATGATATCAATTTACTGATGCGATTTCGCATTGTCAATGCACAACCAATTAATAAACAATAAACCATATATCTTGGTTTTAAGATCATATGATATTATCGTCTTGCGATCACTTGTGTCACATTCCATAAAGTGATTCCAGCAAGCGCGGGTTTATTCCAATGCTCAAAACTTGTTCATAAACACTCATGAATGTTGCAGCAAACCTTTGTTATGTCTAATAACTTTTAGACAATCTACACACCAATTCATGACAATGTTCATTCATACCTACTTACAACATATGAACGATTGTGGACCATTTGAATAATTCGATTATTCTTAATAACTCAATTATTCAGGAAGTCAAAACATGCAAAGTGAAACAATAGATAAACAATTAACATAAGACAGTAGCTTTACTCATAAATAATACTACTTTATTTAATCATCAAATGTCAATTACATTTATCTATTACATGTTTCCAAAACTATCTAATCTAAACTAATATCGTCTCTCAGCCCAATGCTCCTAGCGTGCTGCAAATGCTTAACCCTACTCAGTCCCTTCGTAAGCGGATTTGTTGGGTTATCCTCTGATGATACCCTCTTTACTACAAGGTGTCCTTCTTCCACTCAATGTCTAATAATGTGATATTTTCTATCGATATGTCGAGATCTACCATAATCCCTCGGTTCCTTGGTCAAGGCAACCGCTCCTTCATTATCACAGAAAATTTCCATACACTCCTTTAGGGCAGGTACAACTCCAAGGTCACCAATGAAGTTCATCAACCACATCGCCTCCTTTGACGCTTTGCTCGCTGCAATGTACTCTGATTCTCACGTTGAATCAGCTACGGTCTCTTGCTTGGAACTTTTCCAAGTCACTGCTCCTCCATTAAGGGTAAAGACCCAGCCCGACTGCGAACGGTAGTTGTCCCTATCGATCTGGAAGCTTGCGTCACTATACCCTCGCACCTTTAAGTCATCACTCCCTCCGAGGACTAAAAACCATTCCTTGGTCCTCCGAAGGTACTTAAGTATATTCTTGACCGCAATCTAATGAGCTCTGCCTGGGTTCCCTTGATATCTACTGACCATGCTTAAGGCAAAGGCCACATCAGGGCGAGTACAAGTCATAGCATACATGATTGAGCAAACTGCGGAAGCGTAGGGTACTCGGCACATCTGATCTATCTCGGCTTCTATACTCGGACTTTGAGTCTTACTCAATTTGGCATTACTCTGTATTGGTAGTTCTCCCTTCCTCGAGTTTTCCATACTAAAACGTTTTAGTATCTTATCCATGTAAGTATTCTGACTAAGTCCAATTAGTCTCTTACTTCGTTCTCTCACTATCCTTATTCCCGAAATATAGGAAGCCTCTCCAAGGTCCTTCATAGCGAAGCACTTCCCGAGCCAGGACTTAACTTCCTGCAGAGTCGTGATGTCATTTCCTATGAGCAGTATGTCATCAACATACAAAACAAGGAAGCTAACTATATTCCTAATGGCCTTGACATATACACATGATTCATCCTCTCTTCGTACAAATCCAAACTCTTTGACTTGCTCATCAAAGCAAAGATTCCATCTGCGAGATGCTTGCTTAAGTCCATAAATAGACTTCTCAAGCTTGCACACTCTATTGGGATGCTTCGGATCGACAAAACCCTCTGGCTGAGGCATGTAAACATCCTCAGCCAACTATCCATTAAGGAAAGCGGTCTTGACATCCATCTGCCATATCTTATAATCATTAAATGCGGCAAGGGCTAATATCACTCTAATAGACTTAATTTTGGCAACTACCAAGAAGGTCTCCTCATAGTCAACTCCGGGAGTTTGAGTAAAGCCCTTCGCAACCAGTCGTTCCTTGTACGTGTGCACATTCCCATCCACGTCGGTGTTCTTTTTGAAGATCCATTTGCACCCAACCGTCTTACGTCCGGGCACATTGTCAACCAAATTCCAAACTTGGTTGTCATACATGGACTAAATCTCCCTGTCCATTGCCTCTTTCCATTTTGCAGACTCTGGGCCTGCCATGGCTTCCTTATAGCTATTAGGTTCTTCTAGATTTATTAGTGTACCATCACTAATATACGCGTCCCCTTCAGTAGTAATATGAAAGCCATAAAATTGGGGTTGAACTCTAACTCTTTCGGAATGTCTAAGAGGTAAGGACTCGTCAATTAGTTCAATCGGAGTTTCCTCCACAGCTTGAGCGCCAGCGTTAGAGGTTTCTTCATCTCTTGACTCTTGAATTTCTTCAAGATCGATTTGCCTCCCACTGTCTCCTTGGCTTATGAGTTCTCGCTCTCGGAAAACCCCTCTCCTCGCAACGAAGACAAGATTGTCACTCGGTCTATAGAAGAGATATCCAAAGGATTTATGTGGGTAGCTGATGAAAATATATCGCTCACTATGTGGTTTGAGCTTGTTGTGAGTTTCTCGTCTTATGAAAACTTCACAACCCCAAACCTTGATATGTGCCAACGAGGGAGCTTTCCATGTCCACATCTCATGAGGTGTTTTGGCAACCTTCTTTGTAAGGACTCGGTTCAGGATATGGGCAGCAGTGTCTAAGGCATACCCCCAAAATGAGATAGGTAGTGAGGCACGACTCATCATAGAACGAACCATGTCTAACAGGGTTCGATTACGCCTTTCTGCCACACCATTCAACTGCAGTGTCCTAGGTGGCATCAATTGCAAAACTATTCTGTATTCCTGAGATAGTCGTGGAATTCAAGACTTAGGTACTCTCCTCCTCGATCGGATCGAAGCATCTTGATTTTCCTGCCCATGTGATTCTCCACTTCATGTTTGAACTCTTTGAACTTTTCAAACATTTCCGACCTGTGCTTGATTAAGTAAATATACCGATATCTACTATAATCATCGGTAAAAGTCACGTAGAAGTGGTTCCCATCCTTTGTGGTGGATCTAAAGGGCCTACACACGACGGTGTGTATGAGATCCAATAAACCCTCACCCTTCTCACAAGTGTCAGTGAAGGGTGGCTTGGTCATCATTCCAAGTAAACAAGATTCGCACGTGTCATCTTCCCTAATGTCAAATGACTCCAACACTCCATCCTTTTAGAGTTTGGCTATGCGCTTCTTGTTGACATGTCCAAGACGACAATACCACAAGGATGCTTTATCCATACTATTGGAAGAATCCACACACAACACATCATTTCCTAGGTTATCTACAACCATAACAGTTTCATAAATTCCATTACAAGGCATTGCTTCAAAATAGAAAACACCATTTAGATAAGCATAAATCGAACCATTCTCATTATTAAACGAATATCTAAATTGTTGTCTCAATAAACCATGAAAAGAAATGATGTTTCTTGTCATATCTGGCGAGCAGCAACAATTATTTAAATCTAAATTCAATCCATTACTAAGCACTAAAGAATACACTCCAATCTTGGTAACAGGCAACGATCTTTTGTTACCCATGATAAGATTTATTCTTCCAAGCAACACATCCCTATTTCTTCCTAGTCCATGCAAATCAGAACAAATGTGGTAACTGATATTGCCATATTTATACCTATTTTTAGGCAATATTGAGGTACATTTTTATATATAAGTTGGTAATTTGATTAGAATAATGGTACTTATGGGTTTAAATGTTATTTGCAGCAAAAAAGAAGACATTTTGAAGAAAAGGGACTAAAAACGTTAAAGGAAGAAACTTTGGGAGTTAAAAGATTAAAGGACAAGAAAATCAAGAAAAAGCGTTTTCACGTCATGAGAACTGGAAGATTCACGACGTGAGCATATGTTCTAGAAGATACGTACGCGGGTGAAGGAATCCTTGCCGGAAACGGTTATCTTGTATTCACGACGTGAATATTTTATTGTTCACGACGTGAATTCTTAAAATAAAAAAAACTATATATATCCAATACCATTACAAATTGAGCAGACTTTTGGCAGAAGAAAGAGATTCCAGAAGGTGAATTTCAAGGGAAAAATGTTGGATTAGTGTCCAAGTCCATAACTATTTTGGTATGTACTTGAGCCGATGATGCATGGTCCTTTTGGGTTGCCTTCACCAAAGCAACTTGATAGGATGAATTATGGAGAAGAGAGGATTAATTATGATTTATTAATATATTATGAGAATAATATATTAAAGGAGAAATCATATTGTTTAATTAATATTAGTCAAGAATTAATAAGAATTAAGTTTGTGGCTAAAAGACATTAATTAAGCTTAAGGGACTAGAACTGTTAATTGTGTGATAGTTGAATATTGAGCGAATGGACTCCATATTAGAGGGGGGGACAAATTCTATGGGGAAACCCATTAGAAATCGTCCTAGGCCTCTAAGGAAGGAGTCCATGGGTTGCTTAGGGCTTAAGCATCGAAATTAGGGTTTCCTTGTTAGATAACCCTAATAGCCTCACTATTTAAAGGACCCTTGAGACTAAAAAACGTGGTGAACTTATTCCTCAGGGTTTCCACACATTTTGGGCAACCTCCTCTCTCCTTATTCTTCATCCTCTTGCTCTTGGTGTTTGTGAACCATTAAAGGAGTGACATTTGTGACTCTAAGCTTTCTAAAGTCATTACAAGGAGGATTTGAGATTGTTATTGCTACATAACAATCAAGCTAAGATCTAAACCACATTCATAAGTTAATTTGATTAATTGTATGCTAGATCTAGGGTTTAAAGTCTTGGATGAATTGCATCTACAATAGAGAAACCTACATCCAAGCATTAGGGTTTGCATGAGCACATAGGATGTTGTTTTGGCTAAAACCCATCAAAAAAATAGATCTGGAAGTGGTTTTCAACACCAAAGAAGAGGAAGTTCCTAATTTGCTTGATAAACTTGGTACATTTATCATGTGTTTGATTATAGCTTTTGATTGTTTAGTTGTTAATATGTCCAGCTAAATCTAGCTGCTTCTGTTAGCTAGATGAAGCTGGAACTCATGGTTTGAATGCATTAGATTAGAATTTATTTGTTGGTTATGTGCTTGTGTTGATTGATTTTACCTAGCATGTATTTTTGATGATTTAATTGCTTTAAATTCTTATTCTATGTAGTTAGTGAACACAAATCTGCATGAATATGAATACCGAATAACAAAGTGAACACTAGTTTATTAGAGCTAAGATCAAACCAATCTTAGATAAGTAATTGAATCATTGAATTAAGTTGTGTTAGAGAACTCATATTATGATGTAATTGTGTTTTGATTAATCAATCTTCATAGCTCCAATCCTACTTAATAATAGATTTTGTGTTAACTATTGTGTGACTATACATAGATTTACATGAATTGATTAATAATTAGTAGGTTTAGAACTAAACTGCTAATACTTCTTAAATTGGTAACCAATGGTAATAGTCTTGACTAATGTATAACCATTAAGTGAAAGTGGATTCGAACTAATAGAAGTATTTTGTTTATTGATTGAGTTTTCGTTAAAGAATTAAGTTTATCTAAACTTGAAAAATTAGATACAAACCCCTTTTAGCTTATTAATAATTAGATTAATTTAGTAGTGAATATATAAATTAATAACACCGTTCCCTATGATCGACACCCAACTTACCCAAGCTATACTGTAATCTGACTAGGTACACTGCCTATAAGTGCATAGTTAGTCTAAGTTTGTTAGGTTATAAATATTAAAATTAGTGGGTACTTTCGTGCACATCAAGTTTTTGGCGCCGTTGCCGGGGAACGACCAGTTTATTAGTTTATTTAGTTGAATTAGATTAATCGACCTTTTTGGGGGATAAAATCTGCAAGAAGTTAATTAGTTATTTATTTTTGTTTATTAGCATATTATTTTAGCAAAAAAAAATTGATTTTTGTTTCTGTCACAGAATTCACGACGTGAGCTTTATAAACTCACAACGTGAGAGCTGTAATTTTTAGTTTTTAGTATTTTCTTATTTTAGTTCAGTTTTACGTTTTCGTTTTATTGAGTTGTAATGTTCATGACCAGAGGTTCTACAACACCTTTGGTGCCACCGATTGAAGATCCAGAAGTTGAACTTCATAAAAAGACTGTTAAGAAGACGCCATTGCAAGAACTAAAGTCGGCATTTTCAAGGAAGTCGGAAAGAAGACATGAGAGTCAAGTTCATACTCAAAGAACAAGAGCAAGCTTCAACACTTGGATCAAATACCCGTCCAAACCGAATCCGAATACGATACTGATCCTGAATTTGAAGAACATACGAGCGAACCCGAGAACGAGCCAAGGAATGAGATGGAAGACATTGAAGAGATGTCCATGGGAGCTTACAAGAAGTGGATCCAAGAAGATGTGGGTCCCGGTTTAGTCCAACCCGCAATACCTGCTACTGCCACATTCGAGCTGAAGGGGCCATCTTGACTGCACTGAAGGAAATCCCATTATATGAGAAAGATCATGAGGATGCTTTTAAGCATCTATATGGATTCAATGACATTGCGGATTACTTCAATGTCCCAAATTTCAATAGAAACACCGTACTGCTCAGGATGCTTCCCATTACTTTCAAGGGAGCTGCTAAAGAGTGGTTAAAATCACTTCCACCGGGTACAATCACCACTTGGGCTCAAATGCGTGAGCAATTTCTTGACTAGTTTTGCCACCATCCAAGATAGCTAAACTCAAGAAGGCAATAGCCAACTTTGAACAGCAGCCGGGGGAGTCATTATATGAAGCATCGGAGCGGTACAAGGGCTTGCTCAGAAATTGCCCTCAACATGATCTAAATGTGCAACAAGAGATATCGATTTTCTATGATGGGGTCAACGTTATGACAAGACAACTCCTTGACTCTCAAGGACCTTTAACAAAGAAAAATCCAAGGGGGGTCAAGGAGCTAATTGAAGAATTCGCGAAGCACTCTCGTGAATACCAGAACCCTAGGCAAGATGGAATCAAAGGCGGTGGAGGGGCCCAAACTGAAGAAATAGCAGCCATGATGGCTATGCTAAATAATATGGACCGGAGGTTGACACAAATAGACAACTCAATTCATGGCATAAGAATGGGTTGCGAGAGGTGTAGTGGTCTGCACTTGACCAAGGACTGCAGTTTAGATGAGTTTGGGAACATAAAAGATCAAGTGTGCTACTTGAGTGGGGACAAGTATGATGAAGACCGGAGGAAACCAAAGAAGGAGTGGCTGCCATATGAAGAGTATAAGAAGCAAAAAGAAGAGAAGTATAGGCAAACAGGTCAAGGCTTCTATCAAAAGGAGCAGCCACCAACTGAGAAGAAACTCGGTCTAGAGACCATGTTGATAAAGTTTATGGAAGCTTCGGAAAAGAGACATGAGGCTATTGATTCTGCTATTAATGAACAAAGAACCTTGGTTAAGAATCATCATGCATTGATGGTAGAATAGCAAACTTTAATAAAGAATCAGCATGCTTCCATCAATAACCTTGAAGTGCAACTTGGTCAACTAGCAACTCTGGTTCATGAGAAGCTGTCCCCGAAAAATCCCGAAACAAAGGCCCAATCTCATGTAATGGCCATAGATACTGAAGAAGAGGCCATCTCTGAGTTCGTAGAAGCTTTAGAAGTTG
This sequence comes from Lactuca serriola, assembly GCF_051521515.1. Lineage (NCBI taxonomy): Eukaryota > Viridiplantae > Streptophyta > Magnoliopsida > Asterales > Asteraceae > Lactuca > Lactuca serriola. Next base: position 154,948,851 of record NC_136408.1, on the reverse strand, counting down.
AACAACAGCAGCCCGATCCAAAGTTGAAGAAGCCCAAGCTCGAAAATCAAGATGCTGCTGAATTGACGAACTCACGACGTGAGCCATATAGGTTCACGACGTGGGCCCGTCATAAACAGAAAAACTATGTAGCTGTTTCGGTTTATTAGCCGCCTTTGCCTTTTTCTTCCCGAGCTGCCCTTAGTCCACTGGAAAGAGAGCATATAGAGTTTGTTAATCACATGAAGGGTATCCCGATTAATACTCCCTTTGTCGAGTCCTTATAAAAAATTCCCGAGTATCGAAAATTACTGCAAGACTTGATAGACACTCGCACGCAATTAAAGAAGCATTCTAAGGTGATTCTAAGTGAGCAAAGCTCAAAAGCTATGTTGGGAGAGACACCTAAGAAGATGGGAGATGCTGGACGCCTCACTCTTCCGTGTGAGTTTGGTAACAATATGAAGGTTGATGCTTTAACCGATTCTGGGGCTAGCATTAATTTGATGCCTTATTCATTTTATCACAAGTTGGAAATTCAAAAGATGAAGGCTACAAGAATGACTATTCACATGGCGAACCGTTCAGTGACACAACCCCAGGGCATTGTGGAGGATATTTTAGTAAAAATTGGAAAATTTGTTTTTCCAATAAATTTTGTAGTGTTGGATATGAATGAAGACCCCGATGTTCCAATTATCCTTGGTCGTCCATTGCTTAACACTGCTGGAGCTTTCGTTGATATTCGCGAGTCTAAGATCACCTTGAGGGTTGGTGATGAAAAAGAAATTTTTGGGATAGAAGATGGCTTTCAAAGGAATCACGTTCAAGAAGAGGTGTTCACAATTAATGAAGACAATGAATTAGAAGAACTAGAAAAGCTTATGGAAGAAGAGATCAAGACAGTTCATCAAGACAAAAGAACAAAACCAAGAGCATCTGTTCCATATTTGGGTTGAGGTCATTTCTTATAAGAGTCCACCTTCTTGGGTAAGCAAGGAAGATGAGATGACAAGTGATGAAGAGAAGGTTACTTCAAAGATGACAAAGCCAGTAGTGAAAGAGGAGAAGGATGTTATGGAGTGCATGGAGGAAACTAAAGGGACCAAATGCATGCTTGATGAAGAAGAGGTCAAAGCTTAAAAAGAAAATTCAAAAAAGGCATACAAAAGATGAGTTCAAGCTTACAAGAGGCGTTTCAAGGAACAAAAGATCCTAGTTGTAACGACCCAATTTTCACGTCCAAAAATTTCGTTTTAAAAACATTACTTTAGAAAACATTAATAGTTAAAAAACATTTTTTGATCAAACCATAACACAACGTAAACCTTGTCTAAAAGCTAAATCATACAAACCATCAAAATATCAGAGTATAAATCCCAGAGAATCTCGTAAGTACGGAAACCAGTATGTGTGTATGATGTGCCGCTACTGCGCCGGCTCCTTCCCCTTTGACGAAGAGGTACCTGAAACCAAAACTATAAACTGTAAGCACCAAGCTTAGTGAGTTCCCCCATCGTACCACATACCATACAAACAAATAACACGCATACTGCCAGGCTATTCTGGGGTGCCTAACTACCCGGTACGGCCATTCTGGGGTGCCGACTACCCGTGTCAAGCCATTTTGGGGTGTTGACTACCCATGTCAAGCCATTCTGGGGTGCTGATTACTCGTGTCAAGCCATTCTGGGGTGCTGACTACCGATGTCAATCCATTCTGGGGTGCTGACTACCCATCGGTCCTAACAACTGATCCTCGGGGACTAGTCCCCTCCTACTACCTCTATAGCATATAACATAACAGGCCAGCATGCAAACATATCATCACGTACTGTCAGACGTTTCTGGGGTGTCTGACTACCCTCCGGTCCTAACAACCGAACTCTACTATTATCTCATATAACATATCATGCTAGCATATAACATACCAGATAGTAGCAACCTAGATGATATTACAAAGACAATCATCTAACATACGACTCCTACTGGTGGGCCGGCATTGTGGCTCTAGACCCACCGCTACTAGAAGGTAACTCACCTCGAAGTAGCTGCTGATCTGAGTGGGAACTGACTATCTACTGCTGCTGCTGCTGCTCCGGAAATCTTCCAGGTGCAATTCCCACAACATACTCAATCAAACACTGCTAACTGTCCTTTGGGTAAAATGACCATTTTACCCCTGATCATGACCTAAGTCAAAGTCAGAGTCAACTTCCAGTTGACCCGACTCGCCGAGTTGGCTTTCCAAGTCGCCGAGTCCCTACCCAAACGTTTGCCCTGAATCCCGTTTCTACTCGTCGAGTTAGGCAACGACTCGACGAGTTCTCCTTCTTAACTGATACTCAAGTCCTTCATACTACTCGCCGAGTTGTATGAACAACTCGTCAAGTTCATCTTCATCCGATGAACACTTATGCTAAGACTCGCCGAGTTGTATGAACAACTCACCGAGTCTGTTCTTGATCTAAGGAGATTGCCTTGAACTCGCCAGGTCAGGGCATTGACTCGCCGAGTTCCTCCATTGATGAGTTCAACTTCTGACCTACTGAGTCACACCCCGTGACTCACTGCTCACTCGACACTACGAAACGGGGACAAACTCGGAGACTCGCTAACAGACTCGCCGAGTCACATGAACGAATCGCCGAGTCGTTGCCATGCACTCACTAAATACACAGATCTGCTCGATTCCAGTCCATGCCATTCACAGATCTGGACTCCTAGAACACGAATCACACGTAGAGTTTCCAACTTTACGTTTAGATATTCACCAATATGGATTTTAGGGTTCAATATGCACCCAAAAGGGTAGATCTAGGGTCTTCATGCAATAAGGGTCCATAAAGGCAACAGATCTGAGCTCCTGGAGCTCAACCATGCCTAGATCTAAGGGCCAATCAGCTTATTACGGAATAATTTGCACATACAAACTTGGGGATTGGCTCAAGAATGACTTAAATGAAGTAATGAGCATAGAAACAGGGGGAAAACAGATTATACCTCAAAGGAACTGCTGAAGGAGTACAAGGATGCCTGGATTCCTTCCCTTCCTCTTGATCTACTTCCCCTTTTGCCTCAAAACCTTCAAGAACACACACAATGGCTTCAAACTCTCAATGAACAAGCTTAGAACGAGGGTTGGGAGCTCTGGGGGTGAATGGGGGCTGGCCTGGGGTGGATATGTTGTTTAAATAGGGTGCAAACCCCTGAAACCTAGGGTTTCATCCAACAGCGGTGACTCGCCGAGTCCAGAATATGGACTCGCCGAGTCACTTAAACATGTCTCGAGTCCCGTCCTTACTCGGCGAGTCGGACCTATGACTAGCCGAGTCCAAGGAAAAAGAAGGCGAATACTCGAATAAGATTTACGTACCAGGAACCAGGTGCTACACTAGTGGTAGACTCTTCAGACATTCAACGTAGGATGCACAGAATCTAGCTCAAGACTCCAAGAAAAAGAAGCGCTTCTCGGGAGGCAACCCGAGTTTGGTTTGCAATTTTTTTTCTTTTCTTTTTGCGTTTTAGTCTTAAAAACATAGATCATATCATCCAACTCGATTATAACATAATTAAACACTAAATGTGGGGTCCCAAAAACGAAGTGGTGATAATTAGGAAGATAACTGTTAGACATACTTTATTTGATAATAACTACATTTCATGCAGGATTCACGATGTGAATAGTTACTAATTCACGACATGAATTCTGATTAAGCGGGATAATATAAAAATGATGCATATCAGCCCATTTTCTATTAAATAAATAGGCCAAGACTTAGTCCATTTTTTTGTTGAATTGGCCCAATTTTAAGCTCGGAACCTGACTCACGACGTGAATCTTTAAGAACTCACGACGTGAGTTTTCAATTGCACGGGACCACAAAATAAAGGCCTAAAATCTGTTTGACCTCATTTCTTTATTCCCCCCGAAGTGAAACGCACGATCTGGTCCCCCTTGTTCAAAATTTGGCCGACAATTCATCTATGTTCCTTTATGCTTACGTAATACTACGATCTAAGGTAATGATTTTTCATTCTTGAGTTTAATTTTTCTTCAATGGTTGAACTTAGGGTTAGGGTTTGTTCATTAGATGAAAAATCGAATTTAATTCTTAAAAGTATTGTAATAGCCTTGAAATGTTGATGCTTTATGCTTGTAAATGTTATGGAAGTAAACCCCATTATTCATGTGGTTTGATTTGTACCCTGATTTTCCCGATTTTTAGTTGTTGGGTACGAATTCACGACGTGAATCCTGGGCTGAGCAGTTTACAGTTTCCTTAATTTCTAATTTGTTGGATTTTTTTTTGGATATGCTTGTTACTGTTTTTGCAGTAATGGCTCCCCGAAGAGAGACTCCCATTGGGGTGGCAAGTTTACACCTGTTTTACAATTTTCCTGCAACAATGTCCCACGACATCTTAACCCGATGGAACAACAAGTTAGGGTGGCTTTACAATAGAGAAATTGCAGTTGCTCCAACAGTTAATTGGACACGGTTGAGGGAAGTTGGGATCATAGACCGGCTGGGCCAATTTTTTACAAAAATATTTATTAGAAATGGGTATTCGTTCACTTGTTCTGGATGGCGTAACCTGTTCCGAGTCCAAGAGTGGGTATATAAGTAATTTTGTGTTGAGTTTTTCTCAACAGTGACATTTTAGAAAACTGTCCAATACCCACATTGGCCACAAGCTTTGGTATTCCGTTTGGGGGTGAGTACCGGGAGTGCAGCCTCGTTGAATTTGCATGGAGAGTTGGACTATATGATCGACAAGAGGCAATGGCTCCCGAATTTGGTATGTTTTTTAGTGCAGCTGCTAGAGGATATGCAGAGGGTGTCACTGGGTCTTCTTTCTGGCGTAATATTGCATCCGGAATGTTTAATTCCGGAGTGTCTCCCGAGAGCAGTATTCGGTCCCCGACCCATCGCTTACTCCACCGATTCATCTCATTTTCCATCAATCATAGGAGGCATTGAGATAAAGTGACAAAACAATATTTATTTGTAACAGCCCGGATTTCCAGGTATCTTTTATGCTTTCAATTTTGATGTTTTGTGAGGGGACTCGGCGAGTTGGAGCTCAGACTCGCCGAGTAGGATCGTGATTCTGGACGCGGGTTCGCACCCGGACTCGCCGAGTCCGCGTTATTTAACGAAACCCTAATTTCTCGGGTTTGGGACCTATTTAAAGGGCCTTATGGCCGTCGTTTGTGCTCACCAGTCCCCAGAGTGAAACCCTAGATCATTTGAGTGATTCAAGTGAGGTAAGAAGCCATTGTTGATTCTTGGAGTTATTGTCTAGCAAGGGAAGAGAAGATCTAGCCAAGAGGAAGCAAGAGAGGGGTGGATTCTTGAAGAGCTAAGGTCCAGGACATCACATCTGAGGTACCATTCGAATCCTTCTTTGTTATTGTGATGTTCATATAGATTTGGGTTTTTGAACCCATTTGTGGCTAGATCTAGCATCAATATGGTGCCTTGGCGAGTTTTGGCTCTGAATCTAGACCTATAGAGGTCCAGAGCACCTCCTTGCCCAAGCTTTATGTGCATCCATGGAGGTGTTAGATTGGGATCTATGTATTTGAGGCTACACCTTCATTAATGAGCTATATGATGCCTATTAAGCACCAAGACTCGAACTTTACGTGGTTAATAAACTTAAGGGGACTGGATATATGAGTTGCTAGAGTGGATCTGACCTTAGAAGGTCGTTTGAGGTTGTGCATGGAGTGCACTCGCCGAGTCCAATCCCAGACTCGGCGAGTTGGTGCGGGTTGTTCAGAGACTTCGGATCAGGGACTGTGCAACCGAGTCGGGTGAGTGACTCGGTGAGTTGGAAGAGATCCAGAGGGAATCGGGTTCCTGTAGGGACTCGCCGAGTCCATGCCAGACTCGGCGAGTCGGGTTGACCGTTGACCGTTGACCAGTGTTGACTGGTTTGACTTAGTAGTATTAGTCAGTCAGAGTCAAGTAGTATTAAGTAAAGATACACCTGTGTTGTAGGAGGACGATAGCTCGGGAGATCAAGCACTAGTGGTTGAGAGCTTTACGAGTTACCGAGACACGCGAGGTGAGTCTTCTCACTATACGTTACCTTGAGTGGTATTATGAGTTGACCAGAGGGTCTTATGTGTCATGTATGAGATTATGTGCTAGTTATAAGATTGTATGCTATGTGTTATGTCTATGTTGTATGTTGATATAGACCGGGCCGAAGGGTCCAACGATACGGACCGGACCGGAGGGCCCAACGAGCTATGACCGGACCAGAGGCTCCAACGAGCTACGGGACTAGAGGGTCCCGCTGAGACATATCGACTGTAGGGTCATATTATAGCCTTGAGTGGCGTATGTGTTGTATGCGGTATATTTGGGGAACTTACTAAGCATTTCTGCTTATAGTTCTTATGTTTGATGTCTTAGGTACCAGTGAGGACCATGGGAAGGCGACGGCTTGACACGTACACACACACTAATGGAGACTTTCATATGTAGAGATCTTGGGATTTGTTTTTGAAAACAGAATTGATTATGGATTTTGATTGTGACGTGATACATTATGTGATTTTGAAAATGAAAAATTCTTTTGAAAATTTACGTTGTTACAAGTTGGTATCAGAGCCTTGGTTTGAGGGATTCGGATGCACCTTCGGGCGTATTTGAACTCAAACCGAGGATTTGAGGAATTTTCAAATAAAACTAAAATTTTCTAAAATGAAAAGAGGTTTTTGGAAACGAGCAGAGTGGAAGGTGTGTACGGTCAGCCAGCGCCCGAATGGTGAATCCCCAAAATACCTTTACATTATATGTTATGAGATATGAGATATTATGTGGTATATGTTAGAGAGGCCAGGTATTCCTATTAGGACTAGAGTGGGCTTGATTTGTGATGCCTTAACTTAGGAGATTGCTGCTGCTAGGAGACACTTTGAGAGAGTGAGTAGGTAGCAGTGAGGAGCTCAGGGGAGGGCTATTGAGAGTAGCCAGTGCATGGCAAGAGTAGAGCGTTTACGATCTGGGATCCTAGGAGGAGGACTTGGGTTGTAAATCGATTCGGTGTGGACGATAGTATTGGGCCCGTACTATCGAAGACACTGGATTGGTGCGCAGTCCAAGTAAGAATCCTTGGGAGTACCAGAAGAGAGGATATTTGAGTTATCGAGTGTGAGTATACTCGATAGTATTCCTGATATTTCTTATGTTGTATTTCAGAGGTTGATCATGGTTGGCACACGCCATAACCCCGAGAGCAGTGGGGCGAGCGATGAGGAGATCCGTCGGATCATCCGTGAGGAGGTGGCCGCTGCCATCAGAGCCGAGATTCCGGAGATGTTTGGGTCTATTAAGACCACACTGATCGAGACATTTGACGAGCGTTACGCTGCTTTGACTGATGCTGCAGCCACCCCAGCTGTTGTGGCTGCAAGACCCCAGGGTGCTGATTCGTTGCTGTACCGAGAGTTCAGCAACACGAAACCACCGAAGTTCGATGGTACACAGGATCCGATCGCCGCTATGAGGTGGATCTCAGACATAGAGGGGTGTTTCTATACGTGCTCATGTCCGGAGCACTTGAGGGTGCGATTCGCACTCAACCACCTTCACTTGGGGGCGAAGGACTGGTGGAAATTTGTGACCACGAGCTATTCTACAGTTGAGCTGACTGCAGTGACCCGGGAGAGGTTTACTGCGATGTTTCGTGACGAGTATGTTCCCCAGGTGGATAGGGAACGTTTAGCTCAGGAGTTTCTGACCCTCCAGCAGGGGACCGAGTCGGTGACAGTGATTATGAGGATGTTTCATGAGCGGGCACTGTTTTGCCCGAAGTTGGTGTCTACTGAGCAGGCTCGCATGAGCCGTTATCTGAGCATCTTGAGGAGGGACATCCGTGAGTTCGTGGCGAACTCGACTTATCGGACATTTGCCGAGCTCCAGGAAAATGCCAGGAAGAGGGAGATCGAGCTTGAGACACAGGCGAGGGAGGAGACTGAGTTGCAGAAGGGTGATCGGCGACCAGCACAGTCGGAGCCGGCCGCCAAGCGGGCAAAGCCCGCTGATTCGAGGACATGCAGTTCAAGGGGCCACACTTGTGGGAAGTGCGGCAAGAGTCATGACGGGCCTTGCAAGACTGGAGTATGCTACAAGTGCGGGACGGAAGGACATTTTGCGAGGGACTGTCCGAAGGGGTTCTCGGTTTGCTTCCATTGCAACCAGACCGGCCATCAGAAGGCCGAGTGCCCCCAGCTTCAGTGATCAGCGCAGGGATCTGCACCTGTGGTTTGAGCTACCGAGACCCGGCCATTGAAGGCCGAAGCACCGAAGGTTAGGGGAGAGCCTTCCAGTTGACTGCAGAGGAGGTCCGAGCAGCACCTGACGTCATGGCGGGTATGTAATCTTTATCTATTTTATGTTGAGTTTATGCTATTGTAATTGTTATATGTTGTGTGTAGGTACTTTTCTGCATTGGTTTTATTCGACCCGGGTGCGAGTCGGTCTTTCATATCCTTAGCTTTTAGTCGGCGCATTAGTATTCCGAGAGAGGCGTTGAGTCGACCTTTGCGGGTTTCCATAGCAGATGAGCGTGAGGTATGTGCTACCAAGGTGATACGTGGATGCGTGCTGGAGATCTTCAGGGTGGAGTTCCCGATTGATTTGATTCCGATTCCTATGGGGGATGTATGTGTCATAGTAGGCATGGATTGGTTGAGCCGTTTCGGGGCTATCATAGATTGCGAGCGTCAGTTGGTGACGATCCGAGATCCTAGTGGGGGAGTGCTGACAGTTTATGGCGAGGGGACTCGTGGTGGTTCGGTATTCTGTTCGGCTGCCAAAGCGAGGCGGAGTTTGCAGCAGGGCTGCAAGGGATTCGTGGCCTATGTGACGGATGTACGAGAGGCCGTTGGGAGGCCAAGTTCAGTGGATGATGTACCGATAGTGCGTGAGTTCCGGGACGTGTTCCCCAAGGAGTTTTCGGGCGTACCTCCCGAGAGGCAAGTGGAGTTTCGTATCAATTTGATTCCCGGGGATGCGCCTATCACTAAGGCGCCATATCGGTTGGCACCGCCAGAGATGCAGGATTTATCCTCACAGCTGTAAGAGCTGTTGGGGAAAGGGTTCATCCGTCCCAGTAGCTCCCCCTGGGGAGCGCCGATCCTTTTTGTCAAGAAAAAGGATGGTTCACACCGGATGTGCATTGATTACCGGGAGTTGAACAAGTTGACGGTAAAGAACCGTTATCCGTTGCCGAGGATCGACGATCTATGCGATCAGTTGCAGGGGGCGTCTTGGTTCTCCAAGATTGACTTGAGGTCAGGATATCACCAGATGAGAGTTCGGGATGAGGATATCCAGAAGACGACATTTAGTACTCGTTACGGGCATTACGACTTCGTGGTGATGCCATTCGGGCTCACCAATGCACCCACGGCATTCATGGATCTCATGAACAGGGTGTGTAGGCCGATGTTGTATCGTTCAGTCATTATATTCATTGATGATATCCTGGTGTATTCGAGGACCAGAGAGCAGCATGAGGAGCATTTGAGGGAGCTCCTCGAGGTTTTGAGGTCGGAGAGGCTATTCGCCAAATTCTCCAAGTGTGATTTTTGCTTACGGGAGGTCCAGTTCTTAGGGCATCTCGTTAACCAGAATGGGATATTGGTTGACCCGGCCAAGATCGAGGCCGTGATGAGTTGGGAAGTGCCGAGGTCACCTGCGGAGATCCGGAGTTTCTTCGGGCTGGTAGGCTACTATCGGAGATTTATCAGGGACTTCTCCAAAATTGTTGTGCCACTTACCATGTTAACCCGGAAGGGTGTTACTTTCTCATGGGGTCTGGAGCAGCAGAACTCATTTGAGACTCTTCGCTAGAGATTGTGCGAAGCTCCCGTGCTTGCAGTGCCTGAAGGGATGGAGGATTTTATAGTGTACTGTGATGCATTGATATCGGGGTTGGGAGTGGTTTTGATGCAGAGAAGGCATGTGATCGTGTATGCATCGAGGCAGTTAAAGCCTCATGAGACGAGATATCCCACCTACGATCTGGAGTTGGGGGCTGTAGTGTTCGCCCTCAAGATCTGGCGTCACTATATGTATGGGGTTCGTTGTACGATATACACGGACCACAAGAGTTTGAAGTACCTGATGGATCAGCTAAATCTGAATATGCGGGATAGGAGATGGTTGGATGTGGTAAAGAATTATGATTGCGAGATCCTGTACCACCCAGGCAAGGCTAATGTGGTAGCCGACGCCCTGAGTCGTAGGGCAGAGAGTGCCCCATTGCGAGACATCTGTTTGAGGTTGACGGTGACGACTCCGATTTTGGACACCATCCGAGGGGTTCAGGCTGAGGCTGCGAGATCAGAAAATTGAAAGAGGGAGCGGGTGGTTGGTCAGGTATCGGAATTCTTTACCGATGGTCGGGGACTTATGACGTTTCAGGGTCGGATTTGGGTACCGTTTGTGGGCGGAATGCGTACCATTTTGATGGAGGAGGCACATCGATCGAAGTTCTCGATCCATCCTGGGGCTGCGAAGATGTATTTGGACCTAAAGAAGGAGTATTGGTGGCCCTGTATGAAGAGGGATGTTGCTTGGTTCGTTGAGAGGTGCCTAACTTGTCGCCAAGTTAAGGCCGAGCACCAGCGTCCGCATGGTAAGCTGCAACCGTTGGAGATTCCCGAGTGGAAGTGGGAATAGATAACCACGGATTTTATCACCAAATTGCCAAGGACTGCGAGAGGAGTTGATGCGATTTGGGTGATCGTGGATAGATTGACGAAGAGCGCTCATTTTCTAGCCATCAGCGAGAGCTCTTCTGCAGAGAAATTAGCAGAGTTGTATGTGAGAGAGGTGGTATCGCGGCATGGGGTTCCGATGTCGATTGTCTCAGACCGGGATGTGCGTTTTACTTCCAGGTTTTGGAAGAAGTTTCATGAGGAGTTGGGTACGAGATTGCATTTCATTACTGCATACCACCCACAGACGGACGGACAGAGCGAGCGAACAATTCAAACGCTTGAGGATATGCTCCGAGCATGTGTTCTGGATTTTGGAGGGAGCTGGGACACCTACCTACCTTTAGCAGAGTTTTTGTATAACAACAACCATCATTCGAGCATTGGTATGCCACCCTTTGAGCTATTGTATGGGCGGAGGTGTTGCACCCCTATTTGTTGGGGAGAGGTTGGGCAGAGAGTGATGGGCAGTACAGAGATCGTGCTTTAGACGACAGAGCAGATTCAGCAGGTCAGAGAGAGGTTGTTGACCGCCCAGAGCCGACAGAAGAGTTATGCGGACAGATGCCGGTCCGAGCTTGAGTTCCAGGTCGGCGATCTCGTTCTCCTAAAGGTCTCTCCTTGGAAAGTAGTGATTCGATTCAGGAAGAGGGGCAAATTGGGGCCCCGATATATTGGTCCATTCCGTGTGATCGCCAGGGTAGGCCGGGTAGCCTATCGTTTGGATTTGCCAGCAGAGTTGGGGTAGATTCACGACACTTTTCATGTGTCGCAGCTGAGGAAGTGTATAGCCGATGAGTCGGCAGTGGTTCCATTAGAGGATATTCAGGTAGATGCAGGCCTGAATTATGCCGAGAGGCCGGTGGCCATCAGAGATCGGAAGATCAAGGTTCTGAGGAACAAGGAGGTACCCTTGGTGTTGGTTCAGTGGCAACATCGGAAGGGATCAGAGATGACCTGGGAGCCGGAGCGTGAGATGCGTGAGCAGCATCCAGAGCTATTTTCAGAGCGAGACTTTGAGGGCGAAGTCTAGTTTTAGTGGGGGAGAGTTGTAACAGCCCGGATTTCTAGGTATCTTTTATGCTTTCAATTTTGATGTTTTGTGAGGGGACTCGGCGAGTTGGAGCTCAGACTCGCCGAGTAGGATCGCGATTCTGGACGCGTGTTCGCGCCTAGACTCGGCGAGTCCAAGGTGTGGAATCAGCGATTCCACGCTGTTTAATGAAACCCTAATTTCTCGGGTTTGGGACCTATTTAAAGGGCCTTATGGCCGTCATTTGTGCTCACCAGTCCCCAAAGTGAAACCCTAGATCATTTGAGTGATTCAAGTGAGGGAAGAAGCCATTGTTGATTCTTGGAGTTATTATCTAGTAAAGGAAGAGAAGATCTAACCAAGAGGAAGCAAGAGAGGGGTGGATTCTTGAAGAGCTAAGGTCCAGGACATCACATCTGAGGTACCATTCGAATCCTTCTTTGTTATTGTGATGTTCATATAGATTTGGGGTTTTTGAATAGATCTAGCATCATTATGGTCCCTTGGCGAGTTTTGGCTCTGAATCTAGACCCATAGAGGTCCAAAGCACCTCCTTGCCCATGCTTTATGTGCATCCATGGAGGTTTTAGATTGGGATATATGTATTTGAGGCTACACCTCCATTAAGGGGACTGGATCTATGAGTTGCTAGAGTGGATCTGACCTTAGAAGGTCGTTTGAGGTTGTGCATGGAGTGCACTCGCCGAGTCCAATCCCAGACTCGGCAAGTTGGTGCGGGTTGTTCAGAGACTTCGGATCAGGGACTGTGCAACCGAGTCGGGTGAGTGACTCGGTGAGTTGGAAGAGATCTAGAGGGAATCGGGTTCCTGTAGGGACTCGGCGAGTCCACGCCAGACACGGCGAGTCGGGTTGACCGTTGATCGTTGACCGTTGACCAGTGTTGACTGGTTTGACTTAGTAGTATTAGTCAGTCAGAGTCAAGTAGTATTAAGTAAGGATACACCTGTGTCGTAGGAGGACGATAGCTCGGGAGATCAAGCACTAGTGGTTGAGAGCTTTACGAGTTACCGAGACACGCGAGGTGAGTCTTCTCACTATACGTTACCTTGAGTGGTATTATGAGTTGACCAGAGGGTCTTATGTGTCATGTATGAGATTATGTGCTAGTTATGAGATTTTATGCTATGTGTTATGTGTATGTTGTATGTTGATATAGACCGGGCCGAAGGGTCCAACGATACAAACCGGGCCGGAGGGCCCAATGAGCTATGACCGGACTAGAGGGTCCCACGAGCTACGGGACTGGAGGGTCCCGCTGAGACATATCGACTGGAGGGTGGTATTATAGCCTTGAGTGGCGTATGTGTTGTATGCGGTATATTTGGGGAACTCACTAAGTGAAGTTAGAAGAAAAATATTTCTGATGTTCCAGTTCTCACGTCGTGAACTTGTTAAAATTGACCTCGTGAATCAGCATATGAAGATCTTCCAGAACCCGCTTCACAACGAGTTCACATCGTGAGTTTTAGTTCATTCACATCGTGAATTTCCGTTTTTCGCAAAATGGGTTATATTTTTCCATATTCATTGTGTGGTTTACCACTATTCATTTTGGGGAATATTCGGAGGATTATTATGGTTCATTTTCACTACCATACAATGTGGCGTATGCTTTCCCACATTCGTCGTTCTATTTTGGAGATTTCCACCGCATTTGTAGAAGATTGTAGGTTCGATTTCATGTTTTGCCGGTACATTCCTTATCTCGCATGTTCAAGATCCAAGTTTCTATTCCTCAAAGTCCATATTCAAGATGCACGTTTTCCACACTTTTGGAGATGTTTACGCCGCTATCCCAGGGGAGGCTGTTCCTTTTTCTCCCTTTTCTTCATTTTGATTTATCTTAGGCATACAATGAGGACATTGTATGAAATAAGTGTGGGGGAGGGGGTAGAAAAAGTAAATTGCTAGATGATGGTAAAATTTGAAAATTTGAAAACTGAAATTTCTAATAATTAAATCTAGTAATAATAATTTGAATTGTAGTTGCTAGTGTTGTATGGGATGATCCGATAAGAGCTCAAATGTTTAGTTGAGCCAATACACGTTACAGTGCATTTGTGGCCTCCTTTATTTTAGTGAAATCATGGAACAAAAACATATCCCCGCTTGGTTTGAGGGATGCAATATGTTTAGCAGCCTAAACCTGAAATGTATCCAGGAAAGCTATGTCTTAACCAATAAAGGTTGAAGTTAAGCGCCCCTAGTTAAGCACGTAGGTTTTGAGTGAAAAAAGTGACTTATACATGTAGAGAAAAAAAGTGAAAAAAAAAGAGAGACAGAAATTACTGAAAAGTAAGAATTCTTGAAGAATTTTGGAGCTATCAAAGTATGAAGATGAAAGATCAAAGTTCTAAGGAATCAAAAGTTGAAGATGCCAGAAATCATGAAAGAAATGAATTCAAAGAAATCAAGATTAAACTGTCAAAGAAGTGAAGAATTCAAGATCTCGAAGTATTGGTATCTTAAAGTTGTAATTCTCTAGTTTATGTATGCTTGGGTAGCTTTACAAAAATACTTTGAGGTTAAGTGACATTTCTGCTGATGGATTCGGAGGGTTGCATAAAATGAGCATTGTTGGAAAGAAGTGGGCAAGTGTTTATGAAGATTGTGAGTATTTAAAGTATTGGGGGTACTTTAGGAAAATGTTAGACACAAATGCATGCATTGAGGTCTTGGCATAATGGTTGTGCTGGAATCAGATTGTTCTATGTTATGTTAGTAATAAAGGGTTATGTTTAAATTTGCTTGAGGGCAAGCAAAGCCCAAGTGTGGGGTATTTTGATATTGCCGTATTTATACCTTTTTTAGGCAATATTTAAGTACATTTTTATATATAAGTTGGTAATTTGTTTAGAATAATGGTACTTATGGGATTAAATATAATTTGCAGCCAAAAAGAAGAGATTTTGAAAAAAGCGACTAAAAACATTAAAGGAAGAAACCTTGGGAGTTAAAAGATTAAAGGACAAGAAAATAAGGAAAAAGCGTTTTCACATCGTGAGAACCGGAAGATTCACGACGTGAGCATAAGTTCTAGAAGATATGTACACGGGTGAAGGAATCCTTGTCGGGCACGGTTATCTTGTATTCACGACGTGAATATTTTATTGTTCACGACGTGAATTATTAAAATCAGAAAACTATATATATCCAAAACCATTACGAATTGAGCAGACTTTTGGCAGAAGAAAGAGATTCTAGAAGGCGAATTTCAAGGGAAAAAGAGATCTGGAAGTGGTTTTCAACACCAAAGAAGAGGAAGTTCATAATTTGCTTTATAAACTTGGTACATTTATCATGTGTTTGATTATAGCTTTTGACTGTTTAGATGTTAATATTTCCAGCTAAATTTAGCTGCTTCTGTTAGCTAGATGAAGCTGGAACTCATGGTTTGAATGCATTAGATTAGACTTTATTTGTTGGGTATGTGCTTGTGTCGATTGATTTTACCTAGCATGTTTAGTTAATGATTTAATTGCTTTAAATTCTTGTTCTATGTAGTTAGTGAACACAAGTCTACATGAATATGAATACCTAATAACAAAGTGAACACTAGTTTATTAGAGCTAAGATCAAACCAATCTTAGATAAGTAATTGAGTCATTGAATTAAGTTGTGTTAGAGAACTCATATTATGAATGTAGTTGTGTTTTGATTAATCAATCTTCGTAGCTCCAATCTTACTTAATAATAGATTATGTGTTAACTATTGTGTGACTATACATAGATTTACATGAATTGATTAATAATTAGTAGGTTTAGAACTAAACTGCTAATACTTCTCAAATTGGTAACCAACGGTAATAGTCTTGACTAATGTATAACCATTGAGTGAAAGTGGATTTGAACTAACAGAAGTATTTTGTTTATTGATTGAATTTTCGTTAAAGAATTAAGTTTATCTAAACTTGCAAAATTAGATACAAACCCCTTCTAGCTTATTAATAATTAGATTAATTTAGTAGTGAATATATAAATTAATAACACCGTTCCCTATGATCGACACCCAACTTACCCAAGCTATACTGTAATCTGACTAGGTACACTGCCTATAAGTGCATAGTTAGTCTAAGTTTGTTAGGTTATAAATATTAAAATTAGTGGGTACTTTCGTGCACATCAGTAACCACACCCTGTGTCAAGAACCCAAGAAATAGCATGAGATGAATTATTGGATGTAATTGTGTAAATACCTGCGAAAGATGGCTTGATCTTTCCATCCTTGATGGCTTGCAGATATTCCGGGAAGCTTCTCTTCCAATGCCCTATTTTATGGTAATGGTGGCACTCTGCCTCCTTTGGGTTTGGGTTGGGCTTAGCAGGGTCAACCTTGGTCCAACTAGAAGAGGAACCATCTTGGAACATTCCCTTGCGGTGGTTCTTTGAAGAAGCCTTCCTCTTCTTGCCCCTTCCCTACCCAATTGCCAAAACAAGAGCAGCGGATTTAGTGCCACAGACTTGTCCTTGAGGTTGCTCTCAGGAATCCTTAGGAGCCCTTGGAGTTTTCTTAGGGTGACCTCTTCCTTGTCCATATTTTAGGTCATCCTAAATTGGTTGTACCATGAGGGAAAGGAGTGAAGAACAATGTCGATAGCCAAATCGTCCCCATAGTTGACATTCAACTTGCAAAGACGATCAACATACCTTTGCATCTTTTGCAAGTGCACGGTTAGAGACTCTCCATTTCCCATTTTAGCAGTGATCATATTCGTTATGATCTCATAGCGCTCTTGCCTCGTGCTTTCGTGATATCTCTCCATTAAGTCTAGATGCATCCCATAAGGATACATGTCCTCATAGGACATTTGGAATTCGGAGTTCATCGTGGCTAGCATGATGCAATGGACTTTCGTTGCATCACGCTCATGCGTCTCAAAGACAGCCTTTTCTTCGGGAGTAGCAATTTCTGGATTGATCTTCTCGAGCTTCTCATCGAGAACATATTCTTTGTCCTCGTAACACGCGACCGAGCGAATGTATCTTATCCATTCGCTAAAGTTTGATCCGTCAAAATCACTTTTTGACAAAGGCTCATTAACGTGAATGAGCTAGCAGCAGCGTTGTTCGCATTAGACATCTACAAATAAAAAGGAACAAAGTTGATTAGAATTAAGTCCCTAATTAACACCCAAAATGAAAAATTAGGGCTAGGACCCAACAACATTATTTACACATTAGAAAAGGGATGACGTAATCCATCATGCAAATAATTTGGAGGTAAGTGAATGACGATTCACTAATTCTTCACCGATAAAAACATAAGCTTTAAGTTTTAAATGTATTGAGAATTCCTACATTTCTTTGAGATTCATTAAGCTTTTTCAACGGCATGTTTAAATCTCTATATGCCCCTCTAGTTTGTGACTGAGATACCGAGGATCACAAAGTGGGTGTGAATAAGCATGCAAATCTACATGCTGCCTTCATTGTTACAATCACCTATTCGATGTGCCGGTAAACCACACACGCTCCACCGAACTATGACAAACAATGAATCACCCTTTCCCACCTTTGCTTAGAACCAATTAGTGTGCCGGTTAACCACACATGCTCCACTAACTTCTTAGCAAGGTTGCAAAGTGTAATTTCATGGGATTGCATCAATTCACTTTTCCTAAAGTAACTAAGATTGGGAATTTTATGAAACACGTTTAATTACTTTATATAGATTCACTATACTTATTAATGAGAAGAGGTTTGCCCTATCCTACCTGTTCGGCTAACGACCCCCCACCAGTCAAGCAAGCGGTGGGTGTGAGTGTACACCCATTAAGTGCCATTTTATAAGCAGCAACCTTATACCCACCTTATAGACTGGCTTTGTGAATGAGGCCTACTAACGGTAAGACTAGCATTTTTTTAAATCACATATATATATATATATATATATATATATATATATATATATATATATATATATATGGGAAAAGTGAATATACCCTTAAGGATATATAAGCTTAGGTACCCAAACTCACCATACTATGTTGTTTTGTATCATATGTGTACATTGTAATTCTCCAATGTTCTTATAATTCAACTTCTAACTTGATTTACTTCTAAATTTTTTATAAATTTCACATTTATCTTCCTCTTACATAATTTTCATTTTCAACTCTAATATATATAGCCTAATAGGTGTTCGGCAAAAAGAAGTGATATAAGAAGAAAACAATAGTGAATTTTTGAAAATCTTCAAAGTAAATCAAGTTAAGGTTGAAGTTTAATAACATTATAATGGATATATCAAACAAAACAACTAATTATAGTGAGTTTGGGTATCTAAGCTTATATACCCTTAAGGGTATATTCACTTTTCCCTATATATATATATATATATATATATATATATATATATATATATATATATATATATATATATATTAAGCTTGTAATAATATATTTGTATAGTGTTGAATTTTAAACTTGTAAAATTCTACGGATTGAAATTTAAATTATTCAAATTAAACTATTAATCACAAAACTTAAATTTCAACACTTGAGGACAAGTTTTAAACTTTTCAAAACATAAGGATCAAATAGGAAATAATGTAAATCAACTAATTAGATTATCTCAATTTGATCATATTCAATATTACTTGCAAGACAATTCACCAATTCAATTCAAATAATCAATTATTATCATATAAGGAAATTTTTATTTAAGTAATTGGTAATTATCTTTTGTTTGGTCAAGAATATACTCATGTATATGGTTAAAATCGGATTTTAATGACTCAAAATAGTTAAGGCAAGTATCCTCAAGTAAAACAACAAAAAATCCCAAAACTACCTCCAACTGACGCTCGAACTCGCCGAGTTCCACTATGGACTCGCCGAGTTGGAGCTACTTGCCGAGTCCACAGTGGAACTCGCCGAGTTCATCATACAGAATCACAAAAATCCAATTTTTCAAGCAACAAGCAATCAACCAATGCATCAATTCAATAGAAATCAATCAAAGCTCTGATACCACTGATGGGTTTGAGCCATAAGAACTTTCCTATGTGTGCATGCAAACCCTAATGCTTGGATATAGGTTTCTCTAATTGAACATGCAATGTATCCAAGGCTTACAATTCTAGATCTAGTGTAAACAATTGAATCATATCAAATAAAGATAGATCTAGAATAATACCTTAAGTTGCTTGCTTGAAACTTCTTGTGCTTGGAGCTTAGAGTCACAATTATCACTCCTCTAATGGCTTACAAAAACCAAGTAGCAAGAGGATGATATTGAGAGAGAGAGAGAGAGGAGGGTAAGAAATCGGCTCTAGGGTTTCTTGCCTTGCAAGAATGCTGATTTCCCTCACTCAAGGGATCTATTTATACTATGAGCTACTAGGGTTTCACCATTAACACTAATTGAATAACTTAGGCCCTAAGCAATCCAAAGATCCTCCTAGATATTAGGCGTGGATGATTTTAAGGTCTCCCAACCCTAAAATCCGCCCACCCTTATATCCATAACGATACATTACCCAAAACACAACTATCACACTTTTGACAGTTTATGCCCCTTTATTCAATTAATCTCTTTAAGTCACCAAATTAATTCTCAATTAATTTATGGGTTATATCAATCAAATAACATTATTATTCCTTTAATATATTACTCTCATAACATATTAACAATAATATCTCTTCCCTCTTAACAAATCATCTTGTCAAGTTGCTATGGTGAAGGCAACCCAAAAGGACCATGCACAACCGGGGTCAAGTACTTACCAAATATAGTTACAGCCTTAGACACTAATCCAACAACATAAACATATATACAAAAATCATCAATAAAAGTCACATAATACCAATTAGCATCCCTTGTGGAGGTTTTGAATGGTCCACATACATCAGTGTGTATTAGGTTCATCAAACCCTCACCCCGTTCACAAGTATGAGTGAAGGGTGATTTTTTCATGTTTCGAAGTAGAAAAGATTCACAACTATCATTCGATTTAAGGTCAAATGATTACAAGACTCCATACTTTTGGAGTTGGCCTTTGCGTTTCTTGTTTACATGTCAAGACGACAATGCCACAATGATGCTTTATCTAGGCTAGTAGAAGGATCACTATACAATACATAATTTCCTAAGTTGTCTACAACTGAAACAGTTTCATACACACCATCACAAGGTAATTCTTTAAAATAAAACACATTATTAAAGAAAGCATTAATACCACCACATTCATTATCAAATGAAAAAGTAAAACCTTGTTTGTACAAACCATGAAAAGAAATAATATTTCTTGTCATTTCAGATGAGAACACACATTTATTCAAATCTAATTTTAGCCCATTATTTAGCAACAAAGTATAAGCTCAAATCTTGGAAACAGGTGAAGCCTTCCTATTCTCCATGATCAAGTTTATCTTTCCGTGCTCCACATCCTCACTTCTTCTTAGGCCCTACAAATTTGAACATATGTGGATACCACATCCTGTATCAAGCACCCAAGAGTTAGAATATGGTGAGTTATTAGACAATATTGAGTAAATACCTGTGTGGGTGGGTTTCACTTTCCCATCCTAGAGATCATGCAAGTACTTAGGGCAGTTTCGCTTCCAGTGCCCCTTGTCTTGGCAATAGTAGCAATCAGCATCCTTGGGAAACGCAGGAGTGATAGAAACGCTCTTGTTCCTAGATGAAGAGCCTTCAAGAGACTTTCCCTTGGTACCCTTCGAAGGGGACTTTCTCTTTTTCCCTTTGCCTTGCCTGATAGCCAAAACAGGGGTAGATGTTGGACTTAGAGTAGTAGAGGTAACAACCAACTTGCCCTTAACACCGGTTTCAGCGGTCTTCAAGAGTCCTAGAAGTTTCCTAAGAGTAACTTCCTCCTTATTCATATGATATGTCATACGAAATTGGTCATAACAAGAAGGTAAGGAGTGCAAAATGATGTCAATTTCCAACTCCTCAAGGAAGTTCACGTTTAGCTTGAGCAAACAGTCCACATACCTTTGCATCTTTTGCATGTGGCCTGTGATGGATTCACCATCCTTCATGCGGGCTGTTATCATGGAGGAGATTATTTCATACCGCTCCTAACGAGCACTCTGATGGTACCTTTCCATCAGGTCTTGGTGCATCTCAAAAGGGTAAAAGCCCTCATAGGACTTTTGGAGCTCGACTGTCATCGTGACCATCATGATGCATGCTACCTTAGTAGCATCTCTCTCAACGACCTCCTCAGGAGTAGTAGTGGACTCATCCAGCTCCTTTAACTCCTTATCAAGGACGTATTCCTTGTCCTTATAATGAGTAACCATCCTGATGTTCCTAATCCAGTCCATGAAGTTGGAACCGTCAAATATGACTCTCCCACAAAGGTTCGTGAGAGAGAAAGAGCCAGTTGGGTTAGAGCCCAAAGCATTGTTGTTGGAAGACATTTGAAAGAAGAAAGCAAGTTTAGATTAGATATATAGAGTCCTTAATAAGACACCCAAATGTAATATTAAGGCTAGGATCCAATTACAGTATATTATACCTAGAAGAGGGATGCCGTAATCTAAGTAATAACATATTTGAAAGGTAGGTGAATAACGATTCTCCAATTTCCACCATGAAAAACAAAATGAATTATTAGGTATTTAATTGGATTTGAAATTCCTAGATTCTTTTGAGATTCGTTGAACTTTTCAATTGCATGTTTCAATCTCGATTGTGCCCTTCAAGTTTTGTGACTTTGATTCTGAGGATCACAAAAGAAGGTATGAATAACCATGCTAATTCACTTGGTACCCTTAATATTATCACCTAATCAACGTTCCGGTTAACCACACACGCTTCATTGATCTATGACAAACATTAAGTCACCCTTCGTGACCCTTACTAGTCCAAGTTAGTGTGCCGGTTAACCACACACGCTCCACCAACGACTTGGTAAGGTGCAAAATGTGAATTCCATGGATTAGCACCATGTTCACATTTTTCCTAAAGTAACTAAGATTATGAATTAAAATATTTAGTTACTTTATAATAATCATTATACTTTTAATGAGAATTTAAAGCCATTGTTCTACCCGTTCGGCTAACGACCCTCCACCGATCAAGGAAGCGGTGGATGAGAGTGGACACCCAATAAGCTGCAATTTTATAGGAAACAACCTTATACCCCCCTTATAGACCGACTTCATGAATGAGGTCTACTAACGGTAAAACGACTTATTCTTATACATATATATAATAATTAACCATTAATGTTATAAATAGTATAAGTGTTGAATTTTAACTATTAAAACTCTAAGGGTTGAAATTAAAGTTTGTTAAAGTGTGTGAAACTTTACAAATTTCAAAAATTGAGGGCAAGTTTTGTAAATATTCAAAACTTTTCATTTGATAACTTATGAATTAAAGGTTCACAAAAATGAAGACTCTTCATTTTTATGTAACTTATGTGTTTTAAATATCTGTTTAAAAGAAGTGACCTTTGGATATCCATAGCTTGAGGACAAATTCTCGACTCCATTAAAACACATAAATAATCAAGAATTAATCTTAAACAATTCAACAAATAATTCCTATCATCTTCTAGATTCATAATAACATGAACATGATCATCAAAGTTTCAAGGATTATATGAACACATACAAAGCATGAAATTTTGATATAAGCTATTGTAAATTGATTAGAACAAGCATCACACCAACTAAAACAAGTTTTAAAACACCAAAACAGTTTAGGGTAATGTTTCCAGTCCATTTCTAGCAACAAAAGTCGAAAATTTGCATTCTATGCCTTCTACTCAGTGAGTGCACAAACCTACTCGACAAGTAGGATAAATTTAGTCATGGACTCGGCGAGTCCCCCCATGGACTCGGCGAGTTCATCATGCAGACAGCAAGAAAATCGATTTTTTTCACTATTTTGCATCAAGTATCAAACAAACAAGCCTAGTCTCTGATACCACTATTGGGTTTTAGAGCATTCTAACACTTCCTAAGTGTACATGCAAACCTAATAAACCTTGGTTCTATGTTTGTCTAAAAATACATGCAAAATTTTTTTTCCACGGTTTATAACTTATCTATCATGGTATGGGGAACTTTTAAAAATAAAAGAACTAGATGAATTACATACCTTTTCATGAGTGTTGATTCCTTGGAGTTTGAGAGCCAAGCACCAACAATGTGAATGCCTCAAATGGAAATCAGAAATCACCACAAACTTGGAAAACCTTATGAAAGTGTATACTTTGCACTATAAATCGGCCACCACTTCTCACACACACTAGGGTGTCAACTCATGCAACATAGGCTTATTTATATAGTGTAGATGATTAGGGTAAACCCTAATAACCCATGTCTTTTCCTCTTCCAAGGATCCATGGATTAAAAGCTCCATGGATCATCCATGGACTTCCATATAAGCTAAGCTCATTCCCAAATGAGTGTTAGCCCACACCATATAGATATAGTAGTCAATGATTTAATTAGTCTTCCTTTTGATCACTACATCAATTCATAATTAATTTAAGATTAAAAACATAATTAAATAACATGACTTTATATTAATATATTAGAACTTATAATATATTAATAAAACATAAGTATACAATTCTCATAATATTATCCTTAAATCGTTTGGGTGATGCACAACCCAAATGGACCATGCCGGGTCGGGTCAAGTGTATACCAAATAAGTTCTAGACTTAGACACCTTATCCAACAAGTGACACTTCAGCATTGTCACCTAAAAAGAGAATTTATTCATTTTTCTCAAAATGTGGATTAAGTCCACATATGATCTGGAGGCAAGGTTGTTATGAAGCTAGTAACATGAGATGTGCATTTAATGGCCTGAAGACCTTGATTATGAAAGAAGTGGAACCTACACATTTTATTCATTGTTTTGCATAACAATTACAGTTAACACTTTTGTTTGTTGCAAATAATCACTCTGTCATTAATGACTTTTTTGAGTTGATTTCTCATTTGTTAAACATGATTGGATCTTCATATAAGTGTCGATACATGTTAAGAGAGAAACAATCAACAAAAATGTTGCAAACACTAGCTGCAGGTTTCTTTTATTTTGTCTATTTATTTTATGCTAAATGGCCTTGTTTTCTTGCTACTATTTGTATTTTATTTACTTTAATTTTAGGTGACGTCTAAAGTGGTACAAGTTTAAATCCATAAGTTGGTCTCAAACGACCTGGTAATATTCATTGGGGCTCACATTATAGTTCACTCGTAAATAATAAGGAAATTTATTCTTCAATTTGTGAAGTACTCCAAGACATTATCAAATATAGTAATTCTGAAGATCATAAAGCCGACGCATGTCGTCTTTTGAAGTTGTTACAAACATTTGATTTTATATTTTGCCTACACTTGATGGTTGATATCTTAGGGGTCATAAATGATTTGAACACCACATTACAAAAGAAAGAGCCAAATATTGTAAATGCCAAGTGAGGTCCTCTGTCACACCCCAAAACCTGGACGGCGGAAACGTTCGGTGGTGGAGGACGTCATGTACAGTATCACGACAATGCATAATAGTAAAGAAGCAACAACATCATCCATTGCATTAATAATATAATTTAATACAAGTGTGTTCTGCATATAGTTTATAAGACACCAAAAACGAATAATCAAAATAAAGACGAGTCTTGAAAGCTCCGTCTGCTCAAAACCTGGTCATCGGTACCTGTCTACTGGAGACCTGAGAATACAAGTTATTTTGAAAGAGTAGATTAACATTTAAGCTGGTCAGTTCATAAGTATTTAAGTGTCATTGTTTGTATGAAAGTGTTTGTAAATGTTTGTAAGTGTTTGTAGTAATTGTTTGTATCTCCTAGCAATTCCTATATTTTCTACAAAAAAGTAGCCTGCTACCAAGGCCCAAGTGTTCAATGTGTTGTGTTGTTTGTAAAATTTTGTATCTTTCCCAAGTATGACTATCATTACGAAAATATAGTTTACATTACCGTTTATGTGATAAGATCGCAATGTGAATGCAATGGGAAAATAATAGTTTATAGTAGTATTGTATATAAGTAACTACCAATGTACTAACTACCTTAAGCCAGTTTGTTAATTAAGGTAAAATGTGATATGATTGTAACCATAATTGATCGACTAGTATAACACGATGTTCTAGACGTCGAAATGATATTACATTCGTCACCCGTTGACCTGCAGGTCCCACTATAGCTAGCAGCAATGTGTAGGAGGGTCAGTCCCGTATAGATCTATACACAAATTCACGCTCTCTATCTAGGAGACTCTGGATACAAAACGTGATGCAACAGTATATTGCGGACCCATGAAGTAGTATCTCACATTATTGTTATATTATTCTTGTGTTTGTATAGTATGTTCTAGTGTAGTGAATTTTCTTTTTGTTTAGTGTATAGTATGTTCTATCTGTTTCTCTTTATAGTGAGTATCGACTCTCGTTATAGTATGTTCTCTAGTGTATAGTATGTGTTGGTTCTTGTTATAGTATGGTCTCTAGTGTATAGTATGTTTCAACTGACTCATGTATGAACTGACTCAAGTATGTTTCATTGTTCTAGAAAATAATATTAGTGACTTCCGAAACTATACCTATTATAGTTAACTAGCAATGTTGTTTGTATGAATGAACATGTTTGTAGACCTTTGCTACCCAAACAACCTTCGGAAAAATAATATATATATATATATATATATATATATATATATATATATATATATAAGGAGAGTTATTAGTCCTATGTCCAAAAACAAACATTTAACTATGAATCAAATGACCTTCGGACAAACAATTGATACCCTAAGTCCACAACAAAACAAGGAACGGCAAATAAGGCGAGTTATCAGTCCTAAGTCTTTTCAATCCTACTTATATAACTATATCTATATAAACATGATTTGATAAAGTATAAGTTTAAAAGAGTTTAAATAAAGTATCTAATATGTAAAAGAGTTTATAAAACGATTTGAAGCAGTTTGTTTGATATCACAGTTTTGAGATATAAGAAATCCGTTTGCTTGATAGTTATTAATCACATGTGATTGATATAATAACTATAATTTTTATACTTGTATTCCCCCCATAAAAGCATTTAAAATCATTTAAAAGATAAGTTATGGGGTATGAACTCACCTGCAGTGATGATACGAATGAATCATCGGTTTGTAGTATGCTAAGTGTCAAGTGAAGACTTGAGCACTATGGATCCTAATAAGCATATAATGACACATATATGTATATAATTAGTGTTTATACAACTAATCATGAAAGGAAAACACCATAGGACATAGGAAACACTTAGATTGAGGTGTTAGAAGTACAAAGGGTTGCATATAATGGGTGTATGGCCACACATTGGTGTGTACGACCAGAATGGTATGTTTCATGTGTGTGCACGGTCAGATTGTACGGCGCAAGTGGGTGTGCGGCCGCACACTCATGGTGAAACATGCCAATGAGTGTTTTAAATTCCTATTAAGCATCTAGGAAGTGTTCTTGATCATGTGCTAGCATAGAATATGAGTTTGAGGCCAATATGCACAAAACGAAGGCGTGTACGACCACATGGGGTGTGTACGGCCGTACAATCCTTGATGATCATGGCTTGGACGATTTCTAAGGAGTATATGTAGTAAGTAACAAGCATATGAAGTGGTACTTACGATATAGAAGCCTTTTAGGGGTGTTTGAGGTCCAAGAACTTAGTAGGTTTTCTTGGTGTTGTTGGTGAAACTGAAGAGCACTTGAAGATCTAAAAAAATGAATTGATTTCATAGATGAAATCAATGATCCATAGAAGATAGTGAAAGGAATCAACAATTCAAGGGAAGAAACACTTACGATCTTGAAGATCTAGATGAAAAATCAGATGGTAGTTGAGAGAGAATGAGTTCTTGGCTTAGTAGTGTGAAAAGAGTTGAATGAAGGCTAAGTCTCTCCTTTATACATGAGAGTGTATAGCCAGAAGGGGGTGTACGGCCGTACACTCCTCATGTTGGAGTGTTTGGCCATTTTGGGAAGTGGTGAACTTGTGGAACCCAATTCTAAACCCTAACTTTGAAGGTACTAGGCTTAGAACACTCTAATTGACTCTAAACAACGCTAAAAGATAGCAAAAACGAGTCTGACCTTGATTGATTTGAATAACTGTACAAGATAGAAATTTCAGGTTGTCACATCCTCTAAGGATACACTCAAGCAAATTAGGAACAAAGGTTGGGGGCACATTTAAACAATGTTAGTTTATTGTATGAAAAATGTCATATGGAGACTTTGAGTATGGAAGTACCATCTTACAATTGATTAAGTCGTCATAAAGATTCAAAGGTTAGAAGCTAGAAACCTATTTATTTTCACTACTTTCCTAATTAACTATTAACAAGTATTTATGTTTAATTTGCAGATTAATTGTTTGCACCACTACAAATTTGATGTATTTGTTGCAGTCATAGATATGCAATCTCAGGAACTCAACAATCGCTTAAATGACGCAAACAAAACATTACTTGTTTCGATGGATTTTTTGTGTCCAAGTAGGTGTTTTCAAGTGTTTAATGAGGCGGAATTTCTTAAAATGTATAAATTTTATCCTAACGAGTTCCCAGAGCATGACCTTGGAACACTTACATAAAATCTTGAAAACTATATTATGGATGTACGTGGAGAAGAAAGGTTTAATAACCTAAAAGGAATGGGAAACTTGGAAAAGATTATCGTTGAAACAATAAAGCATACCATATATCCAATGGTATATCTTCTACTATAATTAGCATTGATTTTACCCGTTGCAACATCAACCGTGGAACGAGCATTTTCAGCAATGAAATTGCTAAAGATTGATTTGTGCAATAAGATGGGTGATCAGTTTATGAATGGTGGTCTAGTTTCATATATTAAGAATGATATACTAGATCATATTAGAAACGATGCAATTATAGATTATTTTCAATGTATGTGAAGTCGTGGTGAACAGTTGTCAACCTGATAAAAAATAAATTTTCATTTGTTGACTTGATCACTCTATTTGAGGTGGACACGTGTGAGTTTCAATCCGAGATTTGCCACAAGGTAGAAAGACAAAAAGAAAAGTATGTTGCTATTACTTAGAAATTTTCATAAAATCTAACAACAACGTATATTGATATATTTGTACACTTATATAATTATATATAATTGTATTTGTTTACCATTTACTTTTAGAATAATGTCTACTTCCAAAGTTACATACCTATAATACAGTGGAGTTGTATCATATGATACAACTTTTAAGGTTGTAATGTTGATGTTGAGGAAATTTGTAACAAAAATAAGAAAGAAGAGTTGTCAATCGATTCTAGATTAACAGGTTACATAAAACAATTATTATTTACATTTAGATGTAGTATATGATGAGATAACATGCTAAGTTTTTACAAGGCACACAAATTGAAGCTCGTGTTTTCAATAGTAACTTCACCAGGGTCCAACATCTTCTAATAGTTAGAGAAACCTATGTAATACAAAACCCAAACTTGGCGGAAACAAGTGAAGGTTTCAGTATTACTAGCAAAGACCAACAAATTGTGTTACAATGGAAAACTCTTCTTATGAAATTTTCTGCTTTTACGGTTCGACTTCATGGCTTTGTTTTTGTTGACTCTACTTCAATTCTACAACAAACTTGCTTGACCAATTTTTGTTTTGGTTAGTTATTTTACTTCTTTTTTTTACATTCTTTAAATTAGTCACATAATTCATATTCTTGTCTTGTACATTTGTAGATGTTATCGGACGTGTCATATCATGATGTACTCTAGACACATCTAAGATCACACCCCCAAACCTGAACAACGGAAATGTCTGGGGGTGGATGACTTCATGTATAGTATCATAAGAAACTAAGAATAGTGATCAAAGCCATACAACCATTGCATTGATAATTAAAAGGGTTATATTGTAAAAAAAAACATTGTTTACTTCATGTTAAATACATATGTCCAAAAGTAAGTAACGTTACCCGATGACGCCCCATCCTCAAAACACCAGTTGGTTACCTATTTACAGATTCCGTTAGAATACAAGCGGTTTTGAAAAAGTGTCAACAATTAAGTTGGCGTTTAACATCCGGATTTCCGTGAATGAGATTTTAAGGATTTCATGCAATTAAAGAAGCCTACTCGACAAGTTGGAGGCCGCAACTCGAGGAGTAGAGATTAGTCAACTCGTGTGATTTATGAGGTTGACTCGACGAGTCGGAGGACCCCAACTCGACGAGCAGGAGCTGAATGAGAAAACCCTAATTTCTAAGGTTTTACATCCTATTTAGCAGGAGCTGAATGAGAAAACCCTAATTTCTAGGGTTTTACACCCTATTTAAAGGGTCATTAGCCTTCCTCTTCCTCCCTTACCGTCCCCTTGGAGATCAAAAAACCCTAATTGAGTCTACTCTCCATTTTGGTGTGTTAAGAAGCTTGGACTATGGATTTTGTTAAGAGAGGTTGAAGTCTAAGGAGCCTGGAGCAAGAAGAAGCTTCTGGATCTGATTTCTACTTCATCTTAGCATCACTTTGAAGGTAACAAGTCGTTACCTTGGCTACTCTCTAGTTAGATCTCTTCATGTAAAGGTTTAGGGCTATTTCTAGTTTGTTGTGAAGTTATTTCTGGTTTTGGGCATAATATGAAGTTGTAACTTCAGATCTAGACTCCTCATGCCCCTTAAAGCCATAAAGTTCTAGTCCTTAACATTTTATGTCCTTCTCCTTAACTAAAAGTCCTTCCTTAGCTTGGTTTTGGCCTTTAAGACATTGCATGCACGAAAATTTTGCAACTTTACGTGGTAATTGTGCCTTAGGAAGCTAGATCTCCAATTTGGAGCTTCGGGATATCTTAAAAACGTCTGAATGAGAAATGGACTGAAGGGACTCGACGAGTTGCATGCTCAACTTGACGAGTCGAATGAATATTACTTGTATTGGTTCTGCATGTACTCGGTGAGTCAGTGAGATGAATCGACGAGTTAGTTAGGGTTTTTCCTCACATTTGGACACTGCATGGACTCAGAGAGTTGCCTAGAAACTCGGCTCGTCAACTTGGTTTTTCATGATTTCTCAAGTTCTGAAAGAACTCGACAAGTCGGTGGGCTACACTCGACGATTTGGGTCAACATGAACTGTTGAGCTTGACCATTGAATTTGACTTTGAGCGAAGTTTGACAAGTCTTCTGGGGGTATTTAGTAATTTCAAAATTTATGAAAGTGGATCATTGGTGGATGTAGGTATTTGAGTTCGAGCTATATTTGGGGGAGTTTGACATTATTATCCCGAGCTACTTGTGAGGTGAGTTGTCATCACTATACTACTAGGGTGGAAGGTGTTGGGTTTTGAGCATTCTAACACTTCCTAAGTGTACATGCAACCCTAAATACCTTGGATCTATGTTTTCTCTATTATACATGCAAATAAGAACATCCAAGGTATTATCCTAATCTAGCATACAAAAACTATGAATGTAACAAGATAGAATACATACCTCTTGATGTAGCTTGATGTCTTCAAGCTTTAAGAGCTTAGCCCCAATAGTGTGGAAGCCTCAAGTGGAATCACAAATCACCAAGACACCTTGGAATACTTTAGAGAATATGATTAATTGGTTCTCTCTAGTGAAATTGGCTAGCCCTTCTTTAGTGTATTCACACTAGTGCCAATTTCACCAACCAAAGACATCTTTATATAGTATGGAGGATTAGGGTTAAACCCTAATACCCATGACCTTTCATTTCCTAGGATCCATGGGTTAAACACTCCATGGACTATCCATGAAGGCTTAGCCCAACCTAAATGAACTTGGCCCATTCCATATATATAAGAGTCCATATTTAATTAGTTCCTTTTGATCACTTAATTAATTATAAATTAATTCTTGATCAATACTAATTAAATAATATGATTCCATATTAATATATTAGAACTTATAATATATTAATATTAATCATAAACATACTATTCTCAAAAGATTATCCATATAAATTGTGTCGGTGAAGTGCAACCCAAATGGACCATGCCGGGTCGGGTCAAGTACATACCAGATATAGTTATGGACTTAGACATTAATCCAACAGTCTCCCACTTGGATAAGTCTAAAACTATTATTGCGTATGACTTCAAACCTAACAGGCAATTGTAGCTCTTAAAGCTGCTGTCGAACTCTGATCTTGTCAACGAACTTGTCCATCAGATAAGGGATCATATATTCCTCCATTCTAGATATCATATGGACTGAGACATGGATTATAATCATTCTCTCTGTCCATTTGTTGTTTCCCGATTTCCGATTTATGACAACTGACTAATTGAACAAATCAAATCAGTCCTGGCCCGGCCGAGCACTTCCATTTGTCATCATCAAATCATCGAGGGGCCCACAGATATCGCTTTTATCCCGAAGGTAAAAGGAACGGATAAACTTCGACTCATATGGCTTGTTCTACTACTTGTTGAATCATACACAAAGGCACGTTTTATAGCACCGAGTTACCAAATGCGTTTTCGTGCAATCAATGTACAACCAACTCATAGTAACAACTCATATCTCTAGGTTTGAAGAATATAAGATATTATCGTCTCATGATCACTCGTGATACAATCCATGAAGTGATTCCAATGAGCGCGGGTTGAATCCAATACTCAGAACTTATGAGCACTCATGAGTGTTGTAGCCCTTTGTCCAACACCTTAGACCTCTACAAGCCAACCCATGACAGTCTTAATTCATATCTACTTCCAACATATGACCGACTGTGGATGGTTTGAATAACTTAGTCATTCCGGAAGAATAACCTAGTTTATTCGGGAAGTCAAAACATGCAAAGTGAAACACAATAATAATTGAATCCAATATGGTATCAACCCTTTGAACATAAATAAAACACCTTTTATTTATCACCATATGATTACACATTATTCATTGTACACTGTTTCAGCTATCAACTTTATTCTTGAATTTAAAACAATAGTTGTCCCATGCTCCAAGCATGTACACTATGTTTTTTTTTCAAAACACTAGTCATGCCACACACCAAGTATGCATACTATGTTTTTCTATGATCTTTACTTTGTGAACTAGATCAATTGAACATAACTTCAATGATTCTCTTTTCACACCCCCAAATCCTTACTGCAAATGCAAGAATTCCAAATTCATGCCATTTACTGAAATCTGTTAGATTCTAAACTTATATGCATTGATCCTCTTGTAATGATTATGCACAAAGTCAGAAAGACTTGACAACAATCATTACAGAGTATTCCAAAGGAGATCAGCTCCTTGGAAACATCCTTCTTGCATTAAGTTTCCTAATCTTAAACAGATTGAAAATTCTAACTTTGAAACATTTCCAGATTCCATTTTGACTATCACTTCTGAACAAGAGTTGCCTCCTTACAGACTATGTCAATATGGTCCTTCCAGAATTATCACTATACTTCCAATTGTCCTTGAGCAACCAATCTTTGGTAAACCTTAGATTGTCCTCGACAATTGTTTAATCCTTTTAGTCATATCCAGTTCTAAACCTTTTCCCTTCTTAATGCCCCAGGCATTTGGAAAATTTTAGAAAGGATGAATATAGCACATGTAATCGATCCTATATCCGAAGCATATGGGACACGATTCATGATGTCTTACATAAAGACTAAACCAGTCTTTTGCTATAATATTTCCATTTCAATTTGCCAAGTTCTCATAATTCAGATTATGAAAAGGGATGCCGTAATCATAATCGAATTTTAGAACGCAAATAATGGACCCATATACAAACTTTCCTTATGTTGAGCCATTCCAACATGAAATTCATATATATCCTTGACTTAATGATAAAAACCTCACGATCTAAGCTTATAGATTTGAGATGAAGCATAATTTCCTCTCCCTTAATTATAGCAAAACAACTTTTTCCCAATTGAAACTTTTGTTTTCTATAATTAACATTGCTAACTTGCAATACTTATTATAATTATCATGCTCCCACTAACATGATGATTATTAGCATAACACTTATGCTCCCACTAGCTTTGACATGTACTCAGAAATCAGCTGGACTTCTAGAAATCAATACTTCATTGACCAAAGTTCAGATTTCTGATGCTAGATTGTTTTGATAAAGTTGTATCAAAATCATACACCTTCCCTTAGATAGCACACTTGTGAGTCTAAACAATTATGAAGAGGTATGCCGTAATCATAATGGTTAGACCTTTTTGCCACTTCTCACAAGTCCAGGTTAGTGTGCCGGTTAACCACACGCGCTCCACTAACGACTTTGAGAATGCAAATATCACAATTGCTATCTAGATAAAATCTACTTAGTGAAAGTGTTTCCTCACCATCATTTTCATGAATCGGAGAGAAACCTTATGACACTTAGATTTATATGGTGTATGAGTTCCTACCCATATGAATTTGTCAAACCATAATCACAAGACAAAGATAATGACAAATCCAAAACCATATGGATTGAACTCAATCTTAACTTCTTGCCACCTGGCAGCTCAAGGGCCTGCCATTGCTTCCAAGTTGTTATGCAACAAACTGAGAACTCTAAGAACTCATATGCAAAGCCAACTTTAACTGGAATGGGCACAGATATGTCAACACAATAGATTATAAACCTCAAATTGTGTGCTAGAGAAGAACTTTAGGTTTTATTCTTGATTAGTTCTTGAGACTTTCAAGACCTTTAAGACTCCCACTGTCCTCTTGACATATAAGACTCCCTTGTCAAACATCCAAGAGATAGTGCGGATTCTAATCAAGAAAAACACTTTACCCAATTGGCCTAAGTTGGTCTTTGTTTTATCCAAAACATCACAACTTACCAATTTCAAATGTACAAGAGTAGAAAACTTTTACTCTTACATTTGACAAGTGTTTTAAACCTTCTTTAAGACATGTCACTCAAATGACAATCTTGGAGTATGACTCTAAGACTTGTATTGGAACGAAGTATGACTCATCTTCTTGATTTAACCATTTCAACAATTCAAGTTCCTCTTCTTAGTCATAAGAATGCACTAAGATTTCCTTAGAGAACTAATTTTGATATGGTTTCTTAATCATTAAGATGATCACAAAACTGATACTAAAGTACTCTCCCATCTTTTCAGATATGAGAAACTTTTATCCTTCTGCCTAATTTGATTCTTCTTATTCGCCCTGCCATATATTGGAACCTTTTCCAATGTCTCAGAGTTACACTTAAGCTTGTAAGTATAATCATATTTACTGAGCTTTAGTAAACTATGACGAATAGTCTTATCAATCTTTTGTGGTGGACTTAATCAGTGCACAAGAATGTGTACTCGATCCCTTAGTCCTTTACTTGACTCACACATCCATGTGGCCGAGTAATTAGTCTTAATTTTCCAAAACTTGAAAGTTCTCATTCATCATGCTATACAACTTGCATGATTCCAAGTTCCGGTCCAATTGAAACTTGGGTGATGAGAATCTTTCCTTATTTGGTAAATCTAGACATTACCACAAATGAAAGAATCAATTTCATATTTCCACTCTTGCTTTTAATGGAATCATATAAGCAACAAAAATTTCCACAGATGCCATTGTAAGGATATTTTAAAATAAATAAAATCAGAAATTTCCTTTTATTTTAAAACTTTGCGGAAAAACTATCCTTACAATCCATATGAAAACTTGTTGTTATCTATTCCTAAGCAATATCTCATAACTCCTAAGAAGTAGCTCAAGAATCCGATTTTTCAAACTATGCGATAGAAATCCATCTATGCGATCAGATTCAACATATTCTTCCTTTAAGTTTCTTCACTTTCCTTTGATTCTTAAACCATCACCATGTGACCCGGTCACATCATGTATCAAGAATCTCAGAATAGAAACTTAACAGAGTTAGATAGTGGATTTTACCTGAAGTAGAGTCAAACTTATTGACTTTAACATCCTTAGGTAAATTTGGCAGCTTCGCAACCAATGCCCTTTCTTTGGCAATACAAACATATGGACCCTTTGATAATGTTACACAGGACTATCACAGACTTAGCTTTTCTCTTTACCATTTGGTCAACCGAGTTGACTATAGCCGATCCCTTTCCATTGGGAAGAGAATGCTTTACTGGATATCCAATGTCATCATTGTCAATGTCCATAAAGTTTTAGGAAGTTGATCTTAACAAATAGATAAGATCATTAAGGGTCTTGTCATAGTCTTTTTCATAGGTGTTCCAAAAGAACTCACTATGTGACTTAGAAAGTAGTTGAACCACCAACTTTCTCAAGACTTTGACACCCAACTCTCCCGGCTTGTCAATATGTGACTACATCTCCAAGATGTGACCACACCTAGACCTTGCCTTGCCTAATAGGGCCTGAGTGACCTTAAACTTTTCAAGAACTTGTGGGTTAGGGAGAATAATTTGAAGAGGTGAAGAAGTATGATATCCATGGGACATCATCTTCATTAGGAAACCTTGTTTCAAGAGATTTGGGAAGATCATAGGTGTCTAAACCAGACATCTTTTGGGAGATATTCAAGATAGTTGATTTAAAGTCCTTAATATGACACCCAATATGAAATATTAAGGCTAGGACCCAACAAACTATTTTATAACTTAGAAGAGGTATGCCGTAATCCAAGCTATAAAATATTTGAAGGTAGGTGAATGACGATTCACCAATTTCCACCAAGATAAACGAAATGAATTATTAGGTTTTAATTGGTTTTGAAACTCCTAGATCTTTGAGATTCATTGAACTTTTCAAAGGCATGTTTCAATCTCGAGTGTGCCCTTCAGGTTTTGTGACTGGGATGCCGAGGATCACAAAACAAGGTGTGAAGTAACCATGCAAATCACTTGGTACCCTTAATAAATTACCCCTCAATCGATGTGCCGGTTAACCACACACGCTCCATCGATACTATGATAAATATTAAGTCACCCTTTACCTACCTTGTTAAGTCCAAGTTAGTGTGCCGGTTAACCACACACGCTCCACTAACGACTTAGACAAAGTGTAAAGTGTAATTTCATGGGTTAGCACCTTATTCACATTTTTCCTAAGTAACTAAGATTGGGTATTATTAAGAGTTTAGTTACTTAGTATTATCATTAATACTTTTAATGAAGGAGAATTATAGTCTTGTCAAACCCGTTCGGCTAACGACCCTCCACCGGTCAAGCAAGCGGTGGGTGAGAGTGGACACCCATTAAGTTGCCATTTTATAGGCAACAACCTTATACCCACCTTATAGACCGGCTTCGTGAATGAGGCGTACTAGCGGTAAGACTGACTTTACTCTTATACATATATATATATATTATTAACTTATAATATTATAAAGTATAAGGGTTGAATTTTAACTTTTAAAATTCTAAGGGCTAACTTGGAATTAAAGTATTCATAAGAGAAAACTTTACAAATTCCAAAACTTGAGGGCAAGTTTTGAAACTATTCAAAACTAATTAATTCCATAACTTATGTGTTTAAAGTAGTTTTAATCCAAAAACT
Source organism: Lactuca serriola (assembly GCF_051521515.1). NCBI lineage: Eukaryota > Viridiplantae > Streptophyta > Magnoliopsida > Asterales > Asteraceae > Lactuca > Lactuca serriola. Next base: position 154,912,590 of record NC_136408.1, on the reverse strand, counting down.
CTTCAAGTTCCATAACTTGAGGACAAGTTATGGAAGACTTTAAACTAATAAAAGAATTAACTTTTCTTTATTTTATAACTTATGGATTTAATTATGGTTACATATTTTTCTTTAATGAAGTGACTCTTGAACTTCCATAACTTGAGGACAAGTTATGGAGTCATAAAAAATTATTCAATGACACAAGACTCTTCATTTTGTAACCATTGCCAACTTTATGAGTTATAAGATTCATAAATGTGACTTTTAAGTTACATAAACACATTTTATGAACTTCTTTTAGATTAATTTGGATTAAAACCAACTAACAAATAATATTTTTCATCAATCTAAATTAACTCATAAAACAAGATAACACAAAAAAAAAAAAAACTTTTCATGTTCCATATCTTAAGAACAAGTTATGGAATTCTTTAAAACATTAAGACCAAGTTTTGTAACTCCATAAAAAACTTTGAATCAATTTTTTTTTTTAAAACCTTTTCATATCCATAACTTATGGAGGTTTCAAAAAATAAAACTCTTTAGATCAAACTTTTAAAACTAATAAAATAATCATATTATTTTATCTTTTTATTAAATTTTGACCTAATTCAACTCATAAAGCAAATTATTCAAATTTTACAAATAATTAGTTTTTCACAAGAACAAGTAATTATCTTAAAATTTGACGAACTTCATGTTTTTTTTTTCTTTTTTTTTTTTCAACTTTGAAAATAAAATATTTGCATCAATATAACAGAAAACAACCCGTGGCTCTGATACCACTGTTGGGTTTTGAGCATTCTAACACTTCCTAAGTGTACATGCAACCCTAAATACCTTGGATCTATGTTTTCTCTATTATACATGCAAATAAGAACATCCAAGGTATTATCCTAATCTAGCATACAAAAACTATGAATGTAACAAGATAGAATACATACCTCTTGATGTAGCTTGATGTCTTCAAGCTTTAAGAGCTTAGCCCCAATAGCGTGGAAGCCTCAAGTGGAATCACAAATCACCAAGACACCTTGGAATACTTTAGAGAATATGATTAATTGGTTCTCTCTAGTGAAATTGGCTAGCCCTTCTTTAGTGTATTCACACTAGTGCCAATTTCACCAACCAAAGACATCTTTATATAGTATGGAGGATTAGGGTTAAACCCTAATACCCATGACCTTTCATTTCCTAGGATCCATGGGTTAAACACTCCATGGACTATCCATGAAGGCTTAGCCCAACCTAAATGAACTTGGCCCATTCCATATATATAAGAGTCCATATTTAATTAGTTCCTTTTGATCACTTAATTAATTATAAATTAATTCTTGATCAATACTAATTAAATAATATGATTCCATATTAATATATTAGAACTTATAATATATTAATATTAATCATAAACATACTATTCTCAAAAGATTATCCATATAAATTGTGTCGGTGAAGTGCAACCCAAATGGACCATGCCGGGTCGGGTCAAGTACATACCAGATATAGTTATGGACTTAGACATTAATCCAACAGAAGGAACCAATGCCGACCCTTTTCGGATTTGTATCCGGGCTTACTGCATGATATATTTATTTATTTGCATCCTGATAGTTAGGATTGTGATATGCTTTGTGACCTGATATCTCGGTATCCTGGTATATAGGATAATGCTATGTTAGTGACCGGTTAGGTCAATATCCTGTTATATAGGATGATGCTATGATTATGATCCGTTAGATCGGTTTGACTATTATATAACCTAGCATATGATATTTATGTGCACATGATTGTTTGATTTGGGGGTTGGGTTGAGGCAGACCTACTTTGTGCTGAAGGCCAACATACCCACAGCAGACCGGATAGACTACAGGCCCGGGAGGGCATGCTAGTCTGGCTGAAGGCCCGACGAGTGGTCCGGATAAGCTGAAGGCACTGAGACGCAGTCCAGACTTGCCGATGGCTCGGAGAGCGGTCCAGATAGACTGATGGACATGCGAGGCGGTCCAGTCAGGCTGATGGCTCATTATACATGATGTTTGCTTATATGATATAGTTATGGTTTGTATAGCATTGGTATTTTAGGGGAAACTCACTATGCTTTGGGCTTACAGTTGTTGATTATGTTTCAAGTATATCTGATGATCGCGGGAAGGTGAAGGTGTGATCATGCACCTCCTTATGTTTTTATGATTTGATTCTGGGGTACTCTAACATGAGACCATTTTGAAAACAAATTTTTAATAATTATTGGCATTTGAAATTTATAATTTTTTTTATTTGGCATGAGTTTTGAGGGTGTGACGAGTTGGTATCAAAGCCTTGGTTTGAGTGAATTAGAGGAAACACTCGTGTGTCTCCAGTCTCAAACTTAGGACATGATTTTAAAATGATTTTTCAATTGGTTTTCAAAATACTAAAGGAGGATGGAAGTGTACGATCAGCCAGAGCCACTAAGTATACCCCAAAATACCTTATCAATTATTAGATTTTGTGATATGATAGAACAACATGCTAGTACTAGGCTACGGATCTTCAAGAATTGCATGATAGAATTGCCTGATAATATGATACCTGATAGCCTAGGGTTTTTCCTTATATGAAATTGACATCATTACCGTAGTCGCTTTGTGTATGCAGCACGGCCGTACAAAATTAAGATCATATAGCCTGAGAATGTTCGGTTTGGCCTTATTTCCTGTTCTTGTTTGATTAGGGGCTTAGGGTAGGATCTGGTATTCGGAAGCCTATAGGGTCCAACGTCTCTTGTTAGGGCATTGTGATGATACTTGAAAAAAATATGGGTAGGTTCGGAAGGTAGTATGGGCCCGTACTACGGAAAGCACACGACCCATACGTGTAGCAAGGAAGTCACAACCCCTAGGGCTTTGTTAGGAGTTGGTTCGCAGATTATTATATAGATTATCGGATATCTTCTAGGTGTATTTTAAGCATGGTGGTTACTAGACGATTTGTGAATGGATCCGGATCAGGAGAAGGAGAAGGTGGTAAGGAGGGACACGCAGTGCTCGAGGTCATTAGTCAGATGAGTTCAGATGAGTTGGACGCCAAGATTCGAGAGATCCTGCATGATGAGGTTGCTAATCTATTCTGGGCATTGTTGTCGGTGATGTTTGGGTCTATTAAGACCACCATGTTTGAGTACTTTGATGAGCGCTATGCAGCCATTGCTGAGATGGCTGTCGTAGCAACGACATCAACTTTAATAGCGACAGGGGGAGGAGCTAGTCGGGCATTCCAGTACCGGGACTTCGATAGCACGAACCGATGACGTTTGAGGAAATTCAGGACCCAATTATTGCCATGAGGTGGCTATCTGATGTGGAGGGATGTTTCTTCATGTGCTCATGTCCTGTTGACCAAAAAAGGTCAGCTATGCCATGAACTTGCTGAGGTCCAGGGCAAAGGACTGGTGGAGGTTGATAACAGGGTCCTACACTAATGGTCAGTGGGTTGTAATTACTTGGGAGCAGTTTTGGGATATATTACGTGCTTGCTACATTCAGCGGGTCGAGTGGGAGCGGTAAGCTCAGGAGTTTCTAGATTTGAGGCAAGGTGTGGAGACGGTGACGGAGATCACCCATATGTTCATGGAGGGGGATATGTTCTTCCTGTAGTTTGCTTCTAACCAGGCTCAAATAACATGTTATCCGAGCATGATCATGACTGACATCCATCAGTTTATTGCTACCCAGCGTTGTGATGCTCTGTTGGAGTTATAGGAGGTCGTTAGGCGATGTGAGCTTGAGATCAAGTTACAGCTACTAGAGTAGAGGCAAGCCCTGGCGCAGTCGCAACCAGCTCCAAAGCAATCTAAGCGTAACACCCCAACTCCTAGGTATAAGAATTTAAAGCTAATAGTCATTTTCTTGACCATTGACTTTGACTTTGACTAAGGGTTGACCAGTTTGACTTCTAGGGGTATTTAGTAATTTGAGAATTTATGAAAGTGGATCATTTGTAGATGTAGGTGTTTGAGTTGGAGCTTTATTTGGGGGAGTTTGACATTATCATCTTGACCTACTTGTGAGGTGAGTTGTCCTCACTACACTAAAAGTGTCGAAGGCAACAATGCCGACCCTTTTTCGATTTGTATACGGGTTTATTGCATGATATACTTATTGATTTGCATCCTCGTAGTTAGGATGGTGATGTCCATAGTGACCTGGTAGGTCGGTATACTCGTATATAGGATAGTGTTATAATAGTGACCGGTTAGGTTGGTATCTTGGGTATAGGATGTTGCTATGATTAGTGATATGTTAGATCAATTTGACTATTTTATATGCTAGCGTATGATATTTGTTTGCACATGATTGTTTGATTTATGGGTTGGGTTGAGGCGGACTTGCTTTGTGCTGAAGGCCAACATACCCAGGGTAGACCAGATAGACTGCAGGCCTGGGAGGGCATACTAGTTAGGTCGAAGGCCCGAAGAGCGGTCTGGATAGGCTGAAGGCCCTGAGAGGCGGTCCAAATGTGAGGATGGCTCAGAGAGCGGTCCAGATAGACTGATGGCCCTGCGAGCCGGTCTACTCAGGCTGATGACTCATTATGCATGTTGGTTGTTTATATGATATTGACATGGTTTGTATGGCGTTGGTATTTTGGGGGAACTCACTAAGCTTCGGGCTTACAGTTGTGGATTTTGTTTTAAGTGCTTCTGATGACCGCGGGAAGGCGAAGGCGTGATCGTGCACCTCCTTATATTTTTATGATTTGATTCTATGATACTCTGACAGGAAAACATTTTGAAAACAAATTTGTACTAATTATTGGTTTTTGAATGTTTTAAAAATTTTTAAATTGGCATCATTTTTATGGGTGTTACACTAAGACCGCTGATTCTAGGTCGGGAGGCCAACAGGACCGCACTTGTGGAAAGTGCAGGAATGGTCACTCGGGTTTGGTAGTGTGTGTCGCAATTGCAGTAAGGAGGGGCACTTTGCGAGGGATTGCTGCCAGCCAGACTCAGTTCAGCTGTTAGGTTGGTCACCTAAAGACCAACTGTCCACAGCTCGCTGGCAGGCCGGTGCAGGCTTCAGCACAGGCGACACTGAGGATTACTGAAGGGGGTCAGGGTAGAGTAGAGCCTCCGAAGGCTCGGGGAAGCGCCTTCCATCTTACAGCTGAAGAGGCCAGGATCGCACCAGATGTGGTTGCTGGTATATTCCTACCTCTTATCTAATTGTTTATGATTATATTATGAACATTCAATTGCCTTCTACATAAGACATTAAGACATAGGAGGGTCAAGGGAATTTATTATCAAAGGGTTGTAGATGGTTAGGATCCAGGGATGCATTAAGAATGAGAAGTTAGGATAGAGAATCACCATTCTAGGTTCAGTAGTTGTAATTTGTAGATTCAAAAGTATTCAGTTGGGATTCAGGTTTCTCTTGAAGTTCGGTTGCTCTGTGTCAGGAGGGTTGTTCTGCATAGGTTATTCATTCCAGGGTTAATCATTCCATGGTTAAATATGGTAATACCTAGTAGGTACGCTTAAGTTGTGTTTTTGTTTCACCACCAGTAGGTAGTGGTTAGTGTCCCAAGTAGGGAGAATTGGGAATTCACAGATAGAGCATCATCCATTAAGGGTAACGGTTTCTCGAGAGTGTAGGTGATCAACATGAGGTCTAGAGTTAGGTCGCAATTATAGTCTGCGGATTGAATCAAGAGTCCGAACCCTGAATGGAGGAAAGTTGGTCATTTATGAACAGGGCACCAGGATGGGTTCAAGGTTTTACTCAACAGACCTAGGGCGACCCCAATAGACTGAAGGCCAAGTGGGCGTACCAGTCATGCCGAAACCCCGAAGAATGGTCCAGGCAGGCTGAAGGCCCGGAGGGGCGGTCCAGACATGCTAAAGGTTCTGAGAGTGGTCCGGATTGGCTGAAGGCCCGGTGAGGCGGTCCAGTCATGCTGAAGAACCTGTATGTATTTTCTTAGATCTACGTTTTGGTATTGAGCAAGATGCTTTGTGGTAATAACCTGTGGAATTGTATGTTCCATACTTGCTGGTTATTACTAATAGAGTACGCTTAGCGACTGTCGTTGGTCATGTAGGAGAGCCTGGAAATGTTGAGTAGTAACTTGTCCCAAGAAGGGAATCATGTGTGGTAGAGGGTCAGTATTGCGATGCTTATTTGGTGATGTGGGGAACGTTGATTAGTCCATTTGGGAAGCAAAGGAAAGTGGGTTCCTTCAGTTCCGAAGGAATGGACCACTGATGAGAAGAAGACAGCGTCGACAAGCTATCTAAAGTGTTCCAGTCCTAGGATGTAGGCCTAATGATCATAAAGATTCATTCCTTCTACTTGTGGTGTACCTGGGATTGACGCGTTAATGGGGGCCAGGCGAGTCGTAAGTCCGTTGGTTGGATAAAGGAAGCAGTAAGGACTAAGGGGAGTATCAGTCAGGTATCAGAATGAATATGGGGAATGTTTGCCCCGTATTCCTACATGTTCGCATGTTGTGGTCAGGGATCGGACGTAATGAGGAAGTTCTTTTGTTGATCATCTTCTTTCGTTACTTCAAATATTGGAAATGTCATGGTAAAGAGTCAAAGGCTATACTAAGATTTTTGTGTAGCATATGGATTCGAATTGTGAAAGGTTTTCTATCGACCTGTTTGAGGATTTTTTCTGCATGGTTTGTGGTAGTTTCAGTCAGATATTTGAGGTGAATTCATGGATGGCTATTTCAGGATGGCTTATAGTGGAAATTTGCGTTAGGGATCGCAAGTGTATCTGTGTGAGGCATGAACTCTGGAGGACATTGATGTAAATGGGGGGAACCTTTTTAGTTGTGGGGTGAATCGTGAATTGCAGGCGAAAGGTATGATGTCATCAACGGGAATTCAAGGGTTGTTGGGGTAGAGCGTCCCTGTGTTTCAAGTTTCGAGAACCAGGTTAGATCTTGTCTTGATTATCTATGAAAACACATCGTGTTGAGAGGGTTGAGGCGGTCTTTCTCTATGTAGGAGGCCAAGATAGTTGGTGTGGGCCGACTGTAAGTCGTAGGCACAGAGATTCAAGAGGAGCAATAGGGTTGAGGTAATATGCCAAGATACCCGGTGCGGGTCGACTGTAAGTCGTAGTCACGAAGGCCAGGAGAAGCGGTAGGGTTGAGGCGCTAGACCGATAAACCCTGAGAATTTCTCATCTGGTGGTTTATTTGATTTGACATATTAATATTCCAGCCCGAGGCTGATCGGGCCAGTCATTAGTGCTTGTGATTATGTGTTAGCAGTTGACTGTTACCGTATGTAGATTCGGGAGCTAAAGAAAGCATTATCCTGTCAGCACAAAAAGGTTTCTTTTCCTAGTTTGCCTCCCATACTCCATGTTATCTCTGAAAATTTATTCACAGAATGAGTTCCCTTGAAAGAATATATAATCTCTTCTCCAGCAAATAATTATTGGCAGTCGTGTATGATCCATGATTATGTTTTGGGAAGGACTCTAGATTTTCAGGGTGTGATCCGCTTCAGGAAAAAGGGAATTTGGGTTCCAGATATATCAGGCGATTTTGGGTTTTGCCAAGGTTGGCAAGGCAGCATATGGACTGGGTCTCTCGAAGGAGCTCAGTCAGATTCAAATCACTTCCTATGTCTTGTAGATGCAAACGCATGTGTCGGGCGAGGATGTCGTAGCATCATTAGGTGATCTTTAGGCTGATGAGTGCCTAAACAACGTCGAGAGGCCAGTGGTCGTCTTGGAACGAGAGGTAAATTTTTTCCATAGCAAGGAGGTACCTTTGGTAAAGGTAAAAGTGGTAGCATCGGAGGAGAACTGAGTAGGTTTGGGAGCCGGAGGGTGGAATGCTAAAGCATTGTCCGGATTTGTCCACTGCAGTAGCCTTTGAGGACTAAGCCTTGTTCAAGTGGGGGAGAGTTGTAACATCGCAATTTTCGAGAATGGGATTTTAGGGATTTCATAAAATTAAAGAATCCAACATGACAAGTTGGAGGCCCCAACTCGACGAGTAGAGATTAGTCAGCCCTCGTAATTTATGAGGTCTACTCGATGAGTTGTAAGACCCTAACTCGATAAAATCCTTGATACATGTTGGGTAATGCTTTGTGTTGGCAAGGATTAAACCTCATGTCACAAAGTCAACCCTTTTCTTCTTTTCCTACCCACCGAAAACCTCATTAGGCCACCGAAATCACATGGTGATTTCGGTCTAGTACCACCAAGATCACAAGGTGATTTTGGTCCATGTATAAACCGAGATCGCATGGTGATTTCGGTCCAAGTACTAACCGAAATCACAATGTTTTGGGTCCTAAGCCGAAAACACTAAAAGCAAGGTATAAGTCACGATTTATATACTAACCCGCTGACTTTTAGTGACGTGTTTGACTTTTGCTGACACAGAACTGCTAGTTGTCATATCTAATCCCAATTCATCAAGTCACAACATGAAGCTGACCTTAAGCAACATAAAGTGAATTCTTTAACTTTTTATGTGATATTTCTCAAATATATGTGGTTGTTCTTTTAAAGTGATTACTTTTTTATTGTAGGGGTACATTGCTTAAGGTTACTTTGTTTACCGTTCAAGCTCATGGACTATTATATTTTTTGAAGAAAAACACAAAAAAAGACTCTGTGTTATTTTCAGTTTGCTACACTAAATGTTTGGAATGGTTTGTGCTATTTGACTAACATTTACTTTGTACATAAATATAATATTTTTTTTTATTTTCTTGTTTACCGGTCATGGTGGAGTTTCATCTTATCCGGACGCATCTAATTTGTTTATTAGTACATCTCTTTTTTAGATTCACGAATCCAAGAAAAGTTAGTTTCATTATAACAATCTTTTAATATGCATAACTCTTGATCTTGTTCCCCTTCATATTTTCATGGAGATCAAAATTCTGAAAGTAGTATAACTGTAATTCCGAGTCATACGTTTTCTTTAAGTGATGAGTTTAAAGGTGATTTTGAAATAAAAAATGTTTGTGATATTATCGAGCCATTGAAGGTATATTATCACCTTTACTGTAACAACATAAATTTTCAAAACAATTTTTCACTTTTAAAAATGTAATTTCCTTCATACATATTCTCAAATCTCAATGTATCACATGTCAAAACCATAAAAATACATCCTAAGATCAAAATGTATAAAACTCTGATAGTGTGTACTGATCATGCGGGCGCCTTCCCGCGATCCTCACTGGTACCTGAAACACATAACACCAAATACTGTAAGCATAAATGCTTAGTGAGTTCCCCAAAATACCACATACAACACATATTTGCCACTCTAGGCTATAACTCTGTATGAACCTCTGGTCAAAGTGTCTTAGTGGGACCCTCCAGTCCCATAAGTCTGTGGACCCTCTGGTCCTAACTTTATGGACCTTTTGGTCCTGAATCTGTAAACTCTGAACCACATATAGCACATAATCACATAGATATCACATCATATAATAGCATACAACATACTCTGTCACATAACTCTAATTACCACTCTAGGTAAAGTATAGTTAGAAGACTCACCTCGGATAACTTGAAAACCCTCGTACTCGGAAATACTGATCTAGCCTCCGCCTAATAACATAAAATAACTACTCTAGTCAATACAACTTTCAAAGACTAGGCTAATCCCTCTCTAAGCTCTCTAAGGAGGGTAAAAGCCCATTCTACCACTCCAATTGCTCAAAAGTTCAAACATTGACTAAACCCCAATAGTCAACAAAGTCAACTCTAGTCAACGGTCAACTTTGACCAGACTCGTCGAGTGCACTCGAGCGACTCGACGAGTCCACGCGGGTCCCTTGAATCCTTCTAAGCCTCACGTAGCACGTCGAGTCCCTTCTCCCCTCGCATGGTTACTCTGCAACAAATCGCGGGGCAACCCCGACTCGACTCGTCAAATCCACTTATGGACTTAGTGAGGTGCCCCAATAACGACTCTCAAATGACCTTCTGAGGTCAGATCTGCTTCTCTATAATATAGATCTGAGTTCCCCATGACCAATAACCACGTAAAGGTCGGAACTTGACTCACATGCAATGCAGCCAAGGCTTTCCATGGTGAAATGGCTTCTAAAATGGCAACCTAGTCTCTTTTCCTCCATAAACCAACATAAAGCACAATTGGAAAGGCTCTCTAGACCTCTATGGGTCCAGATCCGAGTTCTAACACAGCAAGGGACCATAAACTCAACTTTTCAAGCCCTAAAAGGTTATAGAAATCCCTAGATCATAGATCTAAACCCACAGTGTAGATGTGAACTTCAAAACTCTGGATCCACAACTCCCTTGACCTCCTCTTGCTGGAAACAACTTCTCCTTTGCTAAATCACACCAAAATCGATCAATATGGCCTTATCACTCACTCAACTTGCTCAAGCTCTCAAGGGGCACTCTCTCTGTACAGGTAGCTGCACAAGAGGGTATAAGGTCCTTTAAATAGGGCTCAGTCTTGGAGATTTAGGGTTTTAGCCCACAGCGTGGACTCATCGAGTCCCCCCTTTCCAACTCATCGATTCCGCTCATTAATCCAGTCAGCAAATGCGATCCTACTCGACGAGTGTAACCGTCAACTCGTCGAGTCCCTCTCTTGTACACAAATACATGATCAAACATAATACCTGGAAATCCGGATTTTACAATTCTCCCCCACTAGAATAAGACTTCACCCTCAAAGTCTTGCTCCACAAACAATTCTGGACGCTGCTCCCGCATCTCCAACTCCGGCTTCCAAGTCAGCTCGGATCCTCTCCGATGCTGCCACTGGACTTGAACTAGGGCACCTCCTTGTTCCTCAGAACTTTGATCTTTCGATCCACAATCGCCACCGGCCTCTCAACATAATTCAGGCACGCAATCACCTGAATATCTCCCCATGGCACCACCGCCGACTCGTCGGCTATACACTTCCTCAACTAAGACCCGTGAAAGGTATCATGCATCTGGCTCAACTCACATTTTAAATCTTATTAGAATTATACTGGATTATTAAGAAATAAAGGTTTATATGAAAAGGGTAAGTTTATTTCAAGCATTTGGCACGTCCTATGATTGTTTGAATATTTATCTCATACATGAGTGATGACTTACTAGCATATTTATATTTGTTTTTATCTTTTCAAATATTTTGATATTTTCAAGATGGTTAGAACCTGCATCTATTGATTTGAAATTTTGATTTTGTAGTTTTGATTATTTATAATACTCTCACTCACTTTTTCATATAACTCACACCTATTCCCCCTACACAGTACACGAAAAAGAGTGTTGATAAAGACACAGGTGATGCGAATTTGCAACAACTTACTTATGATGATGACATGATGTCAAACGTTGTTATGCAACGTAAAAGAGGAGACTTTTTGAAGCCGTGAAGGTTTGCTTTAATTTTTTTCTATTTTATTAATAAACCAAATACATATTATTCATTTTTTTAACGTTATATTTCATTCAGATTTACCAAGAAAGGAAAAATACAAGTGTGGACATCCTCAACACTAAGAAAACCAATGTTCACAAAATCAAGAAAATGACATCATATTAAAGTTGACTTCTCTCCTTCAAGTTCCCCGCTTTTATTAGCATTGAATTTAATTTTGTTGTTATTTCCACTTTTACCTATAGTTGTGATGCTTCTATTTTAACAATGAAATTGTTTTACATAAATTGATTTGTTTCTCTATAACATTGTGTTAATTTTGTAGGTATGCTAATAATAACTTCTATTATAAATTGTTTTATTTTGTAGTCTTTCCTACAAGTCGTTCCAAGTAACTCCACAAACACAAGGGGGCGAAGATGATTATTCAAAATAATGAGAATATTGTTGTTTTATGTTTTGATTAATTACTAACACGATGTGTAGACTTATTAAGCTTTTTGGAAGGTATTTTGTTTTAACTATTGATAATATTGTTGTAACACATGTTAAATTTTAGTTTATGTACTGTTTATGTGTTTTATATTTTTATTATATGAATTGTTTTCTAATATTTTATATCTCACTTAAATATATAAAAAAAAGTTGGATTTAATTTGTAAATATTGTTATTTTTTGGTAAAAATAATTGTTGTTAAAAAATATAAAAATTGATTTTATTTTTGCAATTATATGGTGGCATAAAAATGCTACAAAAAAGGGCTATAGTGGAATAAAAAAGTGTCACTAAAACCCACAAGTGTTGCAGCGACACTATCAAAGAATGTCACTAAAGGTTTTTAGTGGGAACGCTTCTAGTGGTCCTTATTTTTTGTGCCGCTGAATATCAACTAGGCTTTTAGTGGAAGTTTTTTGGTTTTTAGTGGCACATTTTCTGTGCCACAAAATGTCATTTTATTTCTAGTGGTGCTATATTTATTGCGACTTCGCGTTTAATGAACTTACCAAAACTAACCATAGGTAATGTCATTTTAAAATATATTTGGATTTATCAATATATATTTGTATAATTGGTCTAACTTTGAAAACTAATGTTGGATTTAATGAACTTACCAAAACTAACCATAGGTAATGTGATAATTGTATCAAACATCTCTTACATGGTATTGCTTCATGAGTAACACCAAGAAACCCTAGACTCCTCGTCTGAAACTATATAATCCACCGCTAACTTTCAATATTAATCAATAAACAAGAGCGAAACAAAACAAGTGGCATTTAGGGGTAAAATGACCATTTTTTACCATCTTAGTTTAGTACAATGTTGTTTAACACAATTATTTATACCCCATATTATATGAAACAAAATGCATTTTTTCTGATATGTCAAAAACATGGAAATTATGGGTGATTTAGAGAACTTTAATTAATATGCGATACGGGCCGTGCCCACACTCTATGAGATTCGAGCCCCACCCACACTTACATTCCTAACAACACATACAGGTATCACACAAACAAGAAGTATAACAATCCAACAATTTGACTGACATCTATACTCAGGTAATAATGACATACGGGCCACGCCCATACTCCGTGTTCCTATCTGCAACATATAAACTATACGGGCTAGCATTGGTGCCTTCAAACCGTTCGTACTGAAGGAAACTCACCTCACACTGTTGAAGTCCTGCGATCAAAACTCTAGCTGCTGAATGACAGATTCTCGAACTGTCAACATAAAAATAACACCCAATTAATAATTGGGTGCCATCTAAAGGCCAAAATTCAAACAATGAACTGATGCCCATCATATGGCCCAATTTTCAAAATTGGGCCCAAACCTGAACAGGGTGTTACCTGAAGGCCCAACCATTTATTATGGTCGAACACTTGGCAACCTACTGATCCAATATCTCATAATCATCAAGGCCCTGTTATGGTCCATCTATGGCCTAGTTTCCCCAACTAGCACCAAGCATATCCAATGGGCCTTATCCTAAAGCTCAATCCAAATATTATAGTCCATATGCTTGTTTTTGGATGGCCCATCAGTACCCCATTCACCAAAGACCATGTTATCTACTAACCTAGTGAATGTTACGGCTACACCAACATAATTACAACACTTTAGCACTATCTGCCAACCTTGTGAATGCTACGACTACACCCGTAGACTTACAGCACTCTTAGCACTATCTGCCAACCTTATGAATGTTGCGGCTACGTCACGCAGACTTACAACACTTCTAGCACTATCTGCTAACCTTGTGAATGGTATGACTACACCCGCAGACTTACAACACTTCCCATACTATCCGGCTACTAGTGATTTCTACGGCTATCCCGTAGTCTTACAACACTTTCCACGCTGTCTCGTTGCTGGTGAATTCTACGGGTATCCCACAGTCTTACAACACTTTCCACACTGTCTCCATCGCTGATTACTAATCCAAACACATCCAACCTCGAGCATACACACGACCTAACATGTAACACCCAGATTTCCAAAAAATAAAATTTTCATTTAATTAACCACTTTAATATTAAAAACACTTGTTTAAAATCTTATTCACATTCAAATTACAAAACGTAGTTTCATTTTCATTAATAAAGAAGACCAGGATCCTCCAAAACTCAACTCTTTCTTCGGTGTGTACAATCGAACCGTTGCCATCCCGCGTTACTGCAAGAACCTGAAACAACGTAACATAAACAACGTAAGCACGAAGCTTAGTGAGTTCCCCAATATACCTTACGCACATACGCCATCCGGCCCGGACCGTTCGGTCCACATAACATTGCCTTCCGGCCCGGATCTTTCGATCCACATAATGTCGCCTTCCGGTCCGTACACATATATAACACATAATACAAATACTCTAACACATAAAGCACATATATCACATATCATACCTGACCTTTCTGTCACATAATACCTTGCCTTCCGGCCCATATATAAGCATGTATATCACACGTAGCGGCTAACTTTCCATTCATAGCATACAACCATAACACATAACATACTTGACCTTCCGGTCACACAATCAAACCCTTCCGGGTGAGGTATAGTGAGAAGACTCACCTCGTAGTACGCAGGCTATAACCTCTTCGAGCTACTCGCACACAATCCGCTAGTCCGCAGGTTCCCTATAATACCACAGCCTTAGTTAATGATCTTATCAAACAAGGCAACTGACCCCCTCTGAGATATACAGGTCAACGGTCAATCTTGACTGGACTCGTCGAGTGCAAAGGGTAACTCGACGAGTATAAGTATCCTGACACCACTCGCCGAGTCTGAAGAATGACTCGACGAGTCCCAGTAGATCTTCAAGCTACTCGCCGAGTCTGAAGAACAACTCGGCGAGTTTCAATGAATCTTCAAGCTACTCGCCGAGTCTGATCATCCGACTCGGCGAGTCCACGCCATGCAGTCGATCCAACTGCTTCCTGAGATACGTTTATTCCCGAAAAACACACCAATGGGACTTCTGGACCTCTAATCATCCTATTACTAGGGTATAAACTCTTGTATAACAACATACTAATCCATCAAATCACCAAATGGGTTTCATAAACCCTAATTCCATAACACATCAACATAGCAGAGGATAATTCGAAATATTACCTGAATAACACCCTCTCTGTGTCTCCAAACCTCAGAACTCGATCCTCTTGATATTCCTTTGGCCAAAACTCTTCTTCTTCTTGCCTAACAACTTCTTCAAGGTCAATAATGGTCTTCAAGCTTGTTCTAGATGCCACAGACGTCTAGGGATCTCCACAATCGGCCAAAAGACGTGAAATGACGACATAACAACCCTTAAATACGACTCAATACGAAACGGCTAGGGTTTCTGCTGAACAGCGTCGACTCGCCGAGTCCATACCTGGACTCGTCGAGTCCAGTCGCGAACCCGCGACCAACTCTGCGACCCTACTCGGCGAGTCTGGCTCCAACTCGCCGAGTCCCCCTTTTAAAACACCCCAAGATGCAATTTAACAATACCTAAGATTTTGGGCTGTTACAATTCTCCCCCACTAGAATTAGACTTCGCCCTCGAAGTCTCACTCTGAAAGTAGTTCTGGATGCTGCTCCCGCATCACACGTTTCGGCTTCCCTAGACACTTTCGATCTCTTCCGAGGTTGCCACTGAATCAATACTAGAGGTATCTCCTTGTTCCTCAGAATCTTGATCTTCCGATCTCCGACGGCCACTGGCCTCTCGACGTAACACAGGCTCACATCCACCTAATCGTTCTCTAGTAAAACCACTGCTGACTCATCCGCTATACACCTCTTCAACTGCGACACCTACCAGTGTCATGGATTTGTCCCAATTCCGTTGGCAGCTCCAAACGATAGGCCACCCTTCCTACCTTCGCGCCTTCACGAAAAGACTCAACATACCGGGGCCCCCCATTTACCCCTCTTCCTACATCGAAGCACCCTGTCAGAAATACGAAGTCGCTGACCTGAATCACATGCTCGAAACGGCGTCTGCCTGCATAACTTCCTGTTAACTCTAAACAATCACTAACTCTCCGTAACCTGCTGAGTCTGCTCTGTCGACTGAAGCCCAACCTCTGTACTGTCCATCTCTCTCTGTAACCGAGAACCACCCCAGATGCAACTCTGCTCTTAAACCCCAACATTCACTCGAACAATAAGGGTTAGGAAGCCCTGAACCACCGGATCCCCGATCCAAAGCCCACTTTGTCCATCCCAGACCAACTGAGAGATCCATTCTCATTCCCAGAGTAACTCTCACAAATTCTCCTCTTGCCGTCATATACGCATGCTGAACTAGCCCCAACACTCGTAGGTTGGAAGACCCGATACACTGATGATATCCTCGAACATCTCCCAAGATGAACCACTACATCCACCCTACACTCTGATCAGATTCACACTGAAAATTTAAAATTTTCTCTCTCCATGCATCCCTTCTGAGCCTCAACAGACATCCCAACCGGATGGGTTCCTATTCCACTGCCGCGAACACGATGCTCAAAACCATACTCGAAATATTCTAACCATAACTCTGCTCTGCAGCTTTCACTTTCGCGAACTTGCACCCACTTCGGAGTTACATACCCTCCTCTTTTCCTTTTCCACGGGACTCTCTTGAACATAATGCCACTCCGACCAGTTTCACGGTGCTCGCCCCAAGCGACACCACCCTTTTTGCGTAACTACTATTCACATACTCTGGTTCTCATTGCAGGGACTCTCAATCCCATGCACTCTCTTCACTCATCGAAATCACTGCCTCTGCTAAACAAGATCAACAACCCAGGGCCAGACCTTCCAATGAAATCACACTGCAACATACGTGATCCGCAAATCTCAAACTAATCCAGCAATACCAACAGAGTCTCCAGTATGACTGGACCGACTCTCATAACACATACTAGCCACTCGAGGTTATATCTCTGTGGGTCCGTACACCCAAACTCTGCGAACCCTCAGGTTCTAACTCTGGGAACCTTCCGGTTCCAGCTCTAGAAACATGCACAACATAATCCCGTGGGATTGATGCAGTACAACCATCACGTACCCCAAACGTACCAATACTCTGATCGCAAACTTCCGTTTACTTACTCAAGCTCGATCCCGACCTCCTCTCAGGCCTCCACAATCAATGCCCTAGGTCTGTATCTCGCCCTGCATATCCAACACTCGCTCTCGTCAGCCTATACTTTGCGCTGACAAACACTGCTGAATCCCGGCAGCTGAGCACCCTCACATACTTATCGATCTCCCGGAGAATTTTCTAATTCTCCCCCACTAAAGCACTGACTAACTGCCACCGATCGTCATTAACGACCTCTCAGAACAATCCTGCACAAAGAGAACATTTACCCACTGACTGCTTCCCACAAACGTAAGCAACCCTCAGCAAAACACATCTCCTCCCTGCTCAATCCGCTCAAAAGAATCCGATCTTTCAATTATCCACTCCACAACTGCAGATACTACCCGTCATTCAACCCAGTGCCGCACCTCCACTATCAACCCTCACAACGATGACCAACGGAATTCCCAAGCAATAACCCATAACCAAACCCACAACCTGCCAAAAGTTGAATACCACATCGAAAACCGCACAAAGCTATCGACACTAAAACACCATACTATAACCATACCAACCATCAGGGAACAACGAATGCCAAATCGAAACCTGAAGCACCAATCCATAACCATGCCAAACCCGCGAAACAACAAATACCGCATCGAAATCCACACTACCAGCACAAACAATACGCCACAATCAACGCAGGCTAATCAAGACATCAAGACAGCATCATACCCGCAGCTGCCCCCCCCGGCACTGCTCCGTCTCCCTCTGCCGCAAGCCGATAAGCACAACCCTGAGCCCTTGGGCTCTACTCCATCCTGTCCTCCTCCTGAACTCCTCAAGGTGGCCGGTGCTAGAGCCTGCACCGATCCTGCAAAAGCTGTGGACATTTGACCCTCAATTGTCCAACCTGTCGACACTGATAACAAATCCTGGAATCCCGAATTGGCACTGACTGCCGACATCCCCGTGCACCATGCCCCTCCTTTCCGCACTCGCGGCATGCACCATTGGTCAACAAGCTCCGGTGCCATCTCTCTCACACTTCCCACAAGTGTGACCGCTCCGATCCCCCATCCTAACGTCTACGGTCATGGACCGTTTCGGCGCCGACTGCGACTGCATCGGGGCCTGCCTCATCTCCCGCTACTGCAACTCAACCTCTAACTCACGCCACATGGCGGCCTTCTGCAACTCCAACAGGGTCTCGCACCCCCACGCAGACACGAACTGTCTGATACCCCCCTGAGCTTACTAGAATATCGGGCATCTGAGCCTGCTCCGAAGCGAACTCAGGGCAAAACATCGCCCTCTCAACAAACATCCCGGTGCTCTCAGTCACCGACTCAAAATCCTGCCTCAGCTTAACGAACTTCCGAGCCAATTTCTCCTGTTCATCCCGCGGAACATAGCGAGTACTGAACATCCCTCTGAATTGATCCCATGAAACCGCAGCCCTCTGCGCATCGGAGAATGACCTCGTGGTCAATCTCCACCAATCCTTCGCCCCGAGCCTCAACAGGTTCAGAGCACACCTCACCCTCTGATCAGTAGGGCATAAACTCGTGGAGAAACACCCCTCCATGTCTGATAACCATCTCATAACAACAATCGAGTTCTGAACTCCATCGAATGCGGGAGGCTTCGCATAATAGAAGTCCCGATACCGAAAACCCCGACTAGTCCCTTTCTTTGCCGTTGCTACAGCCGCTGTAACCGCCGCGGCAGCCGTCTCTGCGAAAGCCGCATATCGCTCATTAAACTACTTCAATCATAGTGGTCCTGATCGACCCAAACAATTCTGGCGACTCAACCCGCAACAATGCAGTAACTTCATCACGCCGGATCTCGCGAATCCTCGCATCCCGCTCGCTCGTGCTCGTCTGATCGATAACCGGATAACAAGATAGCCACAAGCATCATCCACTATGAACCATGGTACTCATCCCATGACATCCTTCCTCAACATGCTTCGGTGTATGGTACCTGAACCATAGTACCATTCCTCAACCTGCTCCAATGTATAGCACTCGAACCACAACCTCTATCTCAATCTGTTCCGATGTATGGTGCCCTGACCATAACATCACTCTGTATCCGCTCCGATGTATGGTATCCGAACCATAACATCACCCCTCAATCTGTTCCTTAGGACCTTCAGAATGCCCCCTGTATCAAGTATGGGTCCTCTGCTTTCAGTAGTACGGGCCCATACTACCTGCCACATCTACCCATACTTTCCACACGGACCATTCCAGAGTTCCTAAGTAGCTGATAAACCTGCTCTTTCACCAATCGCATCGCGCGTGCTCGCTTTCCAGCGAAATCCTCTACTCTACCAGCGCACTCATCTGGCTAGGTTTACTCCCTAATCCCTTCCGCTGTCCTCCCACTTCCTTGCTATCAGCTGCTGAAGAGTTCCCACTGATGCCAGCCCTCTACCTCCTGAGTATCGTCATACTCACTTGGTAGCTGACTCCCATCATCGATAACTCCACAAAGCACAAAGCAAGCAGCATTCGAGCATTGAAGCATACATAGGGCTCCCCTTCTGTGGTAGCTCCACCTTCTCGATTCCTCCTCGTAAGTACCTCTGTACTCCGTAGCCTTACCCCTTGTGCGTTCTAACTAGATACTCTCACTCATCACATACACATAAAAGTATAACGCACATATAACAGCAAACCCTAGACTAAGGCATCACAAATCAGGCCACTCTAGTCCTAAGATGTGAAATACCTAGCCTGTCTCTAGCATGCAATAATATCTCATGAAGTGCATAATAGATATTTCATAATACAAAAGTAAGAGTATTTTGGGAAATCACCGTTTGGCTCTGGCTGATTGTACACACTGCTCTTTCTTGCTTCCTCTTTGAACTCTTATTCACTTTTAGAAAACCATTTATTTGGAAAACTTTTTTTTTTTTTTCTTACTCCCTCAGTTTGAGTCCAGATTTACCCGTAGGTGCGTCCGAATCCCTCAAACCAAGGCTCTGATACCAATTTGTAACACCCAGATTTCCAAAAAATAAAATTTTCATTTAATTAACCACTTTAATATTAAAAACACTTGTTTAAAATCTTATTCACATTCAAATTACAAAACGTAGTTTCATTTTCATTAATAAAGAAGACCAGGATCCTCCAAAACTCAACTCTTTCTTCGGTGTGTACAATCGAACCGTTGCCATCCCGCGTTACTGCAAGAACCTGAAACAACGTAACATAAACAACGTAAGCACGAAGCTTAGTGAGTTCCCCAATATACCTTACGCACATACGCCATCCGGCCCGGACCGTTCGGTCCACATAACATTGCCTTCCGGCCCGGATCTTTCGATCCACATAATGTCGCCTTCCGGTCCGTACACATATATAACACATAATACAAATACTCTAACACATAAAGCACATATATCACATATCATACCTGACCTTTCTGTCACATAATACCTTGCCTTCCGGCCCATATATAAGCATGTATATCACACGTAGCGGCTAACTTTCCATTCATAGCATACAACCATAACACATAACATACTTGACCTTCCGGTCACACAATCAAACCCTTCCGGGTGAGGTATAGTGAGAAGACTCACCTCGTAGTACGCAGGCTATAACCTCTTCGAGCTACTCGCACACAATCCGCTAGTCCGCAGGTTCCCTATAATACCACAGCCTTAGTTAATGATCTTATCAAACAAGGCAACTGACCCCCTCTGAGATATACAGGTCAACGGTCAATCTTGACTGGACTCGTCGAGTGCAAAGGGTAACTCGACGAGTATAAGTATCCTGACACCACTCGCCGAGTCTGAAGAATGACTCGACGAGTCCCAGTAGATCTTCAAGCTACTCGCCGAGTCTGAAGAACAACTCGGCGAGTTTCAATGAATCTTCAAGCTACTCGCCGAGTCTGATCATCCGACTCGGCGAGTCCAC
This sequence comes from Lactuca serriola, assembly GCF_051521515.1. Taxonomy (NCBI): domain Eukaryota; kingdom Viridiplantae; phylum Streptophyta; class Magnoliopsida; order Asterales; family Asteraceae; genus Lactuca; species Lactuca serriola. The sequence goes on along the minus strand of NC_136408.1, from coordinate 154,891,691 downwards.
GCCATGCAGTCGATCCAACTGCTTCCTGAGATACGTTTATTCCCGAAAAACACACCAATGGGACTTCTGGACCTCTAATCATCCTATTACTAGGGTATAAACTCTTGTATAACAACATACTAATCCATCAAATCACCAAATGGGTTTCATAAACCCTAATTCCATAACACATCAACATAGCAGAGGATAATTCGAAATATTACCTGAATAACACCCTCTCTGTGTCTCCAAACCTCAGAACTCGATCCTCTTGATATTCCTTTGGCCAAAACTCTTCTTCTTCTTGCCTGACAACTTCTTCAAGGTCAATAATGGTCTTCAAGCTTGTTCTAGATGCCACAGACGTCTAGGGATCTCCACAATCGGCCAAAAGACGTGAAATGACGACATAACAACCCTTAAATACGACTCAATACGAAACGGCTAGGGTTTCTGCTGAACAGCGTCGACTCGCCGAGTCCATACCTGGACTCGTCGAGTCCAGTCGCGAACCCGCGACCAACTCTGCGACCCTACTCGGCGAGTCTGGCTCCAACTCGCCGAGTCCCCCTTTTAAAACACCCCAAGATGCAATTTAACAATACCTAAGATTTTGGGCTGTTACATAACATGCAAAAGTGACATCAATGTCCTGAGTGGAATCCTCAACCTGATCCCCTAAGGCCTGCTATCAAACATTCCGAGAACGCGATCTCATTATTGTCAAGTTTTTTGAACTTCCAACTCAAACTATCCTTAATCCATATAGCAGCTTGGACTATCTTCATTCTGACAAGGATGCCAAACTTATCCCAGTTCCAAACCTGCTCATGTTTCCGAATCCCTGAACGATTCTCCCCTACTTAGATTCGACTAAGTCTTCACAATACATGAAATTTGGAGAATTCCTAACAATACTAGTAACTGAAAAAGTTTGAAATGATACCACACTCGAATCTTGAAGACTGAAAGACAGATGCTCCTGCCAATATCTCAGCAACGAGCCACTTTCCTTAGCACCTCCATCAGCCAATCAGTAAAAGTTACTAGGACCACCAAATCCTGATGATATTGGATAACCATCCAGCGGAACCCTGACTGCAGACCTTCCACAGAAGACTTATGATTTGATCTCGAACATAAACCATGATGACGTTGTCCACTCTGAATCCCGCGATTAGGGAAATAACCTTTTGCTACCCACTAATAATTCTCGGTATGCAATTAGCATTTGGCATCACCTGAAGGTATAACGCTAACACAAACTTGGAAGCAAGCTAAGTGTACCCTTACCCAATCCCATGGAGCGAAAAACACTTCATCGTGTAGTTACTCGCAAGTGCTGCACTAAATCTGGCCCTGCTGGCCTATCAAAAGCTGATCCAAATCATATAAGTTGATCTGAAATCTTGGGTCTCTTCCCGAGACCCTTCAATATATGCAACTAATCTGGTTCCCTCTTCCCAATGTGCTCAAAATCAATATCTCATTATCAGGTTCTAGAAGTCATATCTTTTAGGGTTTCGCACCTCGAAATACTCACGTTCTACCTGCTATCATTCAGCATTATGTTCGGATAGCTTACCTTTTTCATTTCCTCATACGTTGCATACTGCGGTACCAAAGAAGCTCTCTCCCGAGACTTGGCAGTGATCGCTGCCACAGTCTCAGTAGTCTGGCGGAGATCCAGTAACTCTTGCACCAACTGGTGTGCATTAATCCCTAGGCAAATTCTGTCTGGAATCTGGTCAAAAAGTCATCCCATGACATAGCATGGACCGCATCATCACACAACTCACTACCAACCTCTTCCCATCAATCATGTGTACTGTCCTTCAGGAAACAGGAAGTAAATTCGACCTTGTTCCTCTCAGGAAACGGTTGGTACGAAAATTTTTCACGGCATCTGCCAACCATCTTCTGTTAGCAATGGGGTTCCTAGCCCCATGATAATCTGGAGCTTCACGAGCTCTGAACTCCTGATTCATCAACGTATGCGTACCTATCATGGTTGGTATTTCAGTGTAGAATGTTCTCAGCTTCCCATCACAAATATCTAAAATTCCCTCCTTGAACACTGAAGACAACGGGAGTCTGCTAAGTGATACTGTGCGTACTCTCAGATGGAATGAACTCCCTCATCTAACCATCAAGCTGCCCGGCTCTAGAGTCGAAGCCTGATCCCTTGCCAACACCAGATCTGACATCTGGTCTACCACATAGCGTCTCCATACTCGGAAATATACCAGAATAATCATTAGAATACTCATCATAACTCGAGGGATCTCACAAACTACAAGTTCCCTGGGTTCATCTCAGCCTTCCTTGGTTTGAGTACGGATCCTTTTCTTTGAATAGTACGGTCCCATACTGCCTTCCACATCTATATGTGCTTACCTCAAGAATTGCCTTGACTCCACCAAGTCCCTTCTACTGCTACTATTTTTCTCTGCTACTCTCAGCCTAGGCTTGCCCTAGGGTAATTACCAATCCACTCTCTGCTACAACGATTGGACTCAAACAAGAGCTGCAAAATAGAGCTAAACCTAACCTTCTGAAATTATTTAGTCCTCACAATATGTAACTTACCATATTCGTTTACTAGTTAGTTAGAGGTAGCTAGAACTCTTAATAGAAAGAAGCAAGAACCATTTGAGAATTAAGTAAATACAATCAATCATACTCTAATAAGGCCATCATATGACTGACTAATCAATACTAGCATACAACTCAACAAGCTCATACAACATGCACATAAGGCATCCTTCCTAGATCCTTAGCCCTAATTAGCTTGCAGTTCTCATACACATATAATTGGCATACAATGTATCATTCCTAGATCCTTAGCCCTACTCTAGCATGCAGTTCTCATAATCATATCATAACATACACTCGTATGGGTAATTTGGGAGTACATACTTGAGATTGGTTGATTGCATGCACCACACCCGTTTTCTCTTTTCTAAAACCCTTTTCACTTTCAAAGTTCTTTTGTAAAAATGATTTTCTTTTGAAAATTTTCATACTAAGTCCTCAGTTTGAGTTCAGACACACACGCGAGTGTGCCCGAATCCCTCAAACCAAGGTTGTGATACCAACTTGAACCATTAATAAAACCATATTAGTCCAAACATCATATAAAAACAATAAATCTCGTACCACAAAATATCATAACATTTGTCAAAATATATCACAGTATTAATATCCCAGGCTAAACAAATGATGTGTGCACTTAATCATCCCTATCTGTTCTCCTTGCTAACAGAAGTACCTAAACCAAAACTAAAAACTTTATGCATGAAGCTTAGTGAGTCTCCTCAAACTACCACATACCATACAACTAATCATGCTACTAGGAGGTACGGGCCCTGCCCACATTTAATGAGATACGGGCCCTATCCACACTTTGCTACTATAAGATACGAGACCCGCCCAAACTCACATTCCTAACAACACATACCGGTATCACACAGAATACAAGTATAACAATCCAACAATCTGACTAATATCTATACTCAAGTAATAGTAAGATACGGCCCCCAGCCATACCTCATGTTCCTATCAAGAACATATAAACTATATGGGCTGCGATTGGTGCCTTCGACCCGTTCCTACTGAAGGAAACTCACCTCACACCGTTGAAGACCCGTCCAAGGCCCAATCTAAAGGCCAAAAGTCAAACAATGAACTGATGCCCAACATATGGCCCAATTTTCAAAATTGGGCCCAAACCTCAACAGGGTGTTACCTGAAGGCCCAACCATTTATTATGGTTGAAACACTTGGCAGCCTACTGATCCAATATCTCATAATCATCAAGGCCCTGTTATGGTCCATCTATGGCCTAATTTCCCAATTGGTCCCAAGTATATCTAATAGGCCTTATCCTAAAGCTCAATCCAAATATTATAGTCCATATGCTTGTTTTTTGATGGCCCATCAGTAGCCCAATCACCAAAGCCCAATACAAAGGCTAAACTCAAGGCCCAAGCAAAATTAGGGTTTCTCACATGAAATGACGATTAGGGTGAAGTAATCTTACTTAACCCAATAACGACTTAACCCATTAAACACTTAATCCAATAAAATTAATCACTCCATTAGGCCATTCAGACAATATAGTTGGACATAAATCAAAATTCCAATATAATAGTCTAAACGCGAGACCCGGTAATTCCCAAACTAACATTCCCAGAGTTATGGTTTTGTAAACCCTATGTAAGAGCCCGGATTTCCAGGTATCTTTCATGCTTATGTTTTTGGTGTTTTGTGAGGGGACTCTGCGAGTTGGAGCTCAGACTCACCGAGTAGGATCGCGGTTCTGGACGCGGGTTCGCACCTGGACTCGGCGAGTCCAAGGTATGGACTCGGCGAGTCCGTGCTGTTTAATGAAACCCTAATTTCTCGAGTTTGGGACCTATTTAAAAGGCCTTAAGGCCGTCATTTGTGCTCACCAGTCTCCTGAGTGAAACCCTAGCGAGTTTGAGCATTTGGAGCAAAGCAAGAAGCCATTATTGACCTTCGAGGTGTCATCTTGCAAGGGAAAGGAAGCAATACCTATAGGGAACCAAGAGGAGCCACTTCCTGAAGATTTGAGGTCTAGAACATCACATTTGAGGTACTACCTTCGAGCTATTCTCTGTTATGTTGATGATTATATTGATTTAGGGTTTGTTGAGCCCTTTTGTGGCTAGATCTAGTGCTTCCTTGGTCCCTTAAGCGAGTTAGGTTCTAGATCTGGATCCATGGAGGTCCAGAGTGTCCCTTTGCCCAAGCTTGTTATGAATCCATGGGGGTTTTGGATTTGGGTGTTTGTGCTTGAGGTCAAAACACCATTTATGAGTCATGGGGTGTGTTATGAGCACCAAGATATGGACTTTACGTTATGAATAAGCTTAGGAGTGCCAGATCTATGAGTTGTTAGAACGGATCTGACCTCAGAAGCAAGTTTGAGTTGATGCATGGCATGGACTCGCCGAGTCTAAAGAACAGACTCGGCGAGTAGCATGAAGATCGTCCTTAACCACTCAGTGAGTGGTCCAGCCAAGTTATGGGTTCACTCAGTGAGTCAGGGAGAGTTAGAGAGGGTTGATAGGTGGATTGAGTCGAACTGGAACTCGCCAAGTTGTTCTTGAGACTCGGCGAGTTAAGTCAGGGTGGCCCCACAATTCATGCCAGGTGGAACTCATCGAGTCAGGGTAATACTCGACTTGTCAAAAAGGGAATCCTAGAGAGTTGGTGAAAACGCTTAGACTCGCCGAGTCGCCCTAGTGCACTCGCCGAGTCCGGTCAAAGTTGACCATTGACCGTTAACCGTTGACCGTAGACCAAAGTTGACCAGCGTTGACTTGATAGGGGTAGTCAACCTTAGTGGTAAAAGTGTTAATTAGAGACATATGATGTTATAGGAGGATTATAGCTCGGAGGATCGAGCGCGAGTGATTTCCAAGATTCGCGAGTTATCGAGATACACAAGGTGAGTCTGCTCACTATACTTTACCTTCAGTAGGTAACCAGAGTTATATGATCAGAGTATTTGTATGCTATATGTATGTGATGTGTTATACTGCATTATTTCTATGTGATTTATGCTGTGCATGTTTATAGAGTTGGAACCGGAAGGTTCCCAGAGTTAGAACCTGAGGGTTCACAGAGTTTGGGTGCACGGACCCATAGAGTTATAGCCTCGAGTGGCTACTATGTGTTATGTGTGTGGTATTTTGGGGAACTCACTAAGCTTTGTGCTTACAGTGTTAGTGTTGTTGTTTCAGCTACTAGCGATGACCGTGGGAAGGCGCCGACTTGATCTTTACACACGTATGGGAATTTTGATATATATATATATATATATATATATATATATATATATATATATGATCTTGGGATTTTGTATGATGTGAATTGAGATTTTAAACTTAATGTTTTATGAAAATTAAATGGGAAATGTTTTTATATATTTTTGAAAAATTATTTTGAAAATTCATGGTGTTACAAGTTAGTATCAGAGCCCTGGTTTGAAGGATTCGAGTACACCTTCGGGCGTATTTGAACTCAAACTGAGGACTTGAGAATTATTTTCAAAAAGAGTAAAAGATTTTTGAAAAAGGCAGAGCAGAGTTGTGGGTACGATCAGTCCGCGCCCGAACGGTGATTTCCCAAAATACCTTTATGTTATGTGATATTGATATTGATATGATGTATCCGCATGGCAGAGTAGGCTAGGTATTCCTATTAGGACTAGAGTGGCCTGATTTGTGATGCCTTAGCCTAGGAAGAGGTGAGCTGCTATGAGATACTTGAGAGTGAGTAGGTAGTAGCGATGGGCTTATGAGAGATCTATTAGAGAGTGGTCTATGCATGATAGAGTACTTGGGATTTGGGATCCGAAGAGGAGGACTTGGGGTGTATTCTGATACGGTGCGGACAGTAGTATTGGGCCCGTACTACTAAAACCACCGGAGCGGTGTACAGCCCATGTAAGAGTCTTTGGAATACCAAGGATCAAGGAGGAAAGAGTTGACGAGTGTGAGTATGCTCGTATGGGTTCTAATTTATCGTATGTTGTATTTCAGAGGTAGATCATGGTGAGGACACGTTTGATGCCTGAGAGAAGTGGTACTAGTGGTGAGGAGATCCGCCGGATCATCCATGAGGAGGTGGTTGCGGCCATCAGGGCAGAGATACCGGAGATGTTTGGGTCTATTAAGACCATACTGATTGAGACATTTGACGATCGTTATGCCGCTCTTTCTGAGGCTGTTGTTGCAGTGGCCACCGCAGCTATTGCTGCCGCGAGCCCGCAAGGTGGTGATGCGTTGCTGTTCCGGGAGTTCAGCAACACAAAACCACCAGAGTTTGATGGGACCCAGGATTCGGTGGCAGCTATGAGGTGGATATCTGATATAGAGGGGTGTTTCTTCACTTGCTCATCTCCTGAGCATTTGAAGGTTCGGTTCGCGCTGAACCAGCTTCGCTTGGGAGCGAAGGACTGGTGGAAGTTTGTGACGGCGCATTTCACGCCTGCTGAGATTGCGGCAGTAACCTGGGAGAGGTTCACTGCCATGTTCCGAGATGAGTACGTTCCCCAGGTGGAGAGGGAGCGTTTGGCCCAGGAGTTTCTGACCCTCAAGCAGGGTACTAAGTCGGTTACGGCGATTACCAGGATGTTCCACGAGAGGGCGATGTTCCGCCCTGAGCACGTGTCTACGGAGCAGGCACGTATGAGCCGCTATCTGAGTATCTTGAGGCGGGACATTCGGGAGTTCGTGGCGAACTCCTCGTACCGTACATTTGCCGAGCTTCAGGCAAATGCCCAGAAGAAGGAGATTGAGCTTGAGACTCAGGCCAGAGAGGAGGCGGAGTCTCAGGGGAGGGATTGGCGACCGGCACAGTCTCAGCCGGTAGCCAAGCGGGCCAAGCCCGATGATCCCAAACCAGGGAGCCAGAAGGGCCGCACTTGTGGGAAGTGTGGCAAGGGTCATGATGGAGTCTGCCGAGCGGGATCTTGCTACAAATGTGGCAAGGAGGGGCATATGGCCAAGGACTGGCCCAAGGGGTTTGCAGTGTGTTTTCACTGCAACCAGACCGGACACCGGAAGGCAGAGTGTCCGCAGTTGCAAGGAGCATCTCAGGGATCTGCTCCTGCCGCCATCAGAGCTCGAGGGAGAGCCTTTCAGCTGAACGCGGAGGAGGTCCGCGCTGCGCCCGATGTTGTGGCTGGTATGTTTTCTTTCGTGTATTTATTTTGATGATGAGATATTATGCTTATAATATGTTATGCGTAGGTACTTTCCTTGTGAACTCCGTACCTGCTTTAGTGTTATTTGACTCGGGTGCGAGTCGGTCTTTTGTGTCTTTGGCCTTTAGTCAACATATCAGTGTTAGTCGTGAGGCGTTGAGTCGGCCTCTGAGAGTTTCCATAGCTGAGTAGAGAGTGATTTGTGCCATGGAGGTTCTCCAGGGATGCGTGTTAGAGATTTTCGGTGTTGAGTTTCCGATTGATCTGGTTCCTATTGCGATGGGTGATGTCTGTGTCATTGTGGGCATGGACTGGTTGAGCAGATTCGGCGCAGTTATCGACTGCGAGCGTCAGCTGGTGACCATACGAGACCCTAGTGGGGGAGTTCTTTCGGTGTACGGCGAGGGTACACGTTCCGGATCAGCTTTTTGTTCGGCCGCTAGGGCGAGGCCGTGTCTATAGCAGGGCTGTAAGGGTTTTGTGGCGTATGTGATGGATACGCGGGTGGTTTCTGAGAGGCCGAGTTCTGTTGAGGAGGTTCCGGTGGTGCGTGAGTTCCCAGATGTTTTTTCCAAGGAGTTACCGGGTGTGCCTCCTGTGAGGCAAGTAGAGTTCAGTATCGATTTGGTTCCGGGGGTAACGCCTATCGCTAAGGTGCCTTATCGTCTTGCACCTCCAGAGATGCAAGAGTTATCCTCGCAGCTTCAGGAGCTGCTGGGAAAGGGATTTATTCGGCCGAGCAGCTCGCCGTAGGGACCGCCTATCTTGTTCGTCAAGAAGAAGGACGGTTCACACCGGATGTGCATTGATTACCGGGAGTTGAACAAGCTGACGGTCAAGAACCGTTACCCGTTACCGAGGATCGACGATTTGTTCAATCAGCTGTAGGGAGCATCTTGGTTTTGAGGTCTGGATATCATCAGGTGAGGGTGCGGGATGAGGACGTCCAGAAGACAGTGTTCAGGACGCGTTATGGGCATTATGAGTTTGTGGTGATGCCTTTTGGGCTCACCAATGCCCCGACGGTGTTCATGGATCTCATGAACCGAGTATGTAGGCCGATGTTGGATCGGTCGGTGATTGTATTTATCGATGACATTCTGGTATATTCGAGATCTAGAGAGCAGCATGAGGAGTATTTGAGAGAGGTCCTTGGGGTTCTGAGATCGGAGAAGCTTTATGCAAAATTCTCCAAGGGTGATTTCTGGTTGCGGGAGGTGAAGTTCTTAGGACATCTTGTTAACCAGGAAGGGATATTGGTCGATCCGGCCAAGGTTGAGGCGGTGATGAGTTGGGAGGTGCCGAAGTCACCTTCTAAGATCAGGAGTTTCCTAGGGTTGGCAGGGTATTATCGGAGATTTATCAAGGATTTCTCCAAGATCGCAGTGCCACTCACCAGATTGACCCAGAAGGGTGTTGCTTTTTCATGGGGTCCCGAGCAGCAGGCCTCCTTTGAGACACTTCGCCAATGGTTGTGCGAAGCCCCGGTATTAGCTCTCCCGAAAGGGATGGAGGACTTTGTGGTATATTGTGATGCATCGATTTTGGGGCTGGGAGCGGTGCTGATGTAGAGAGGGCATGTGATAGCATATGCATCGAGGCAGCTGAAGCCTCATGAGACGAGATATCCCACCCATGATCTAGAGTTGGGGGCAGTAGTGTTCGTCCTCAAGATTTGGCGTCACTACTTCTATGGGGTTCGGTGTACGATATACACGGACCATAAGAGTTTGAGGTACTTGATGGATCAGCCCAACCTAAATATGCGACAGAGAAGGTGGTTGGATGTGGTCAAGGATTATGATTGTGAGATCCTGTACCACCCAGGCAAGGCTAATGTGGTAGCCGATGCGTTGAGCCGCAGGGGAGAGAGCACTCCACTGCGGGATGTATGTTTGAGATTGACCGTGATAGCTCCGGTATTGGACGCCATTCGCGGGGCACAGGCCAAGGTTGTGCAACCTGAGATGCATAAGAGGGAACGGGTGGTTGGTTTGGTTTCAGAGTTCGTTACCGGTGGTCGGAGGCTTATGACATTTCAGGGGCGTATCTGGGTGCCGTTTGTGGGAGGAACGCGTACCACTTTGATGGAGGAGGCTCATCGGTCGAAATTTTCGATCCATCCGGGGGCCACTAAGATGTATTTGGATTTGAGAAAGGAGTGTTGGTGGCCCTGTATGAAGAGGGACGTCGCGTGGTTTGTTGAGAGGTGCTTGACATGTCGTAGGGTTAAGGTCGAGCACCAGAGGCCGCATGGCAAGTTGCAGCCATTGGAGGTTCCCGAGTGGAAGTGGGAACAGATCACTATGGATTTTATCACCAAATTGCCGAGGACTGCCAGAGGAGTTGATGCAATTTAGGTGATTGTGGACAGGTTGACGAAGAGCTTGAGTTCTAGGTCGGCGACTTTGTTCTCCTGAAGGTCTCTCCTTCGAAAGGAGTGATTCGATTCAAGAAGAGGGGCAAGTTGGGGCCCCGATATATTGGTCCATTCTGTGTGATCGCGAGGGTAGGCCGGGTAGCCGATCGTTTGGATTTGCCAGCAGAGTTGGGGCAAATTCACAACACTTTTCATGTGTCGTAGCTGAGGAAGTGTATAGCCGATGAGTCGGCAGTGGTTCCATTAGAGGATATTTAGGTGGATGCGAGCCTGAATTATGCCGAGAGACCAGTGGCCATCAGAGATCGGAAGATCAAGGTTCTGAGGAACAAGGAGGTACCCCTGGTATTCGTTCAGTGGCAACATCGGAAGGGATCAGAGATGACCTGGGAGCCGGAGCGTGAGATGCGTGAGAGGCATCCGGAGCTATTTTCAGAGCGAGACTTCAAGGGCGAAGTCTAGTTCTAGTGGGGGAGAGTTGTAACAGCCTGGATTTCCAGGTATCTTTTATGCTTATGTTTTTGGTGTTTTGTGAGGGGACTCGGCGAGTTGGAGCTCAGACTCGCCGAGTAGGATCACGGTTCTGGACGCGGGTTCGCACCTGGACTCGGCGAGTCCAAGGTATTGACTCGGCGAGTCCGTGCTGTTTAATGAAACCCTAATTTCTCGGGTTTGGGACCTATTTAAAGGGCCTTAAGGCCGTCATTTGTGCTCACCAGTCCCCTGAGTGAAACCCTAGCAAGTTTGAGCGTTTGGAGCAAAGCATGAAGCCATTATTGACCTTGGAGGTGTCATCTTGCAAGGGAAAGGAAGCAATAGCTAAAGGGAACCAAGAGGAGCCACTTCGTGAAGATTTGAGGTCTAGAACATCACATTTGAGGTACTACCTTCGAGCTATTCTCTGTTATGTTGATGTTTATATTGATTTAGGGCTTGTTGAGCCCTTTTGTGGCTAGATCTAGTGCTTCCTTGGTCCCTTAAGCGAGTTAGGTTCTAGATCTGGACCCTTGGAGGTCCAGAGTGTCCCTTTGCCCAAGCTTGTTATGAATCCATGGGGGTTTTGGATTGCGGTCTTTGTGCTTGAGGTCAAAACACCATTTATGAGTCATGGGGTGTGTTATGAGCACCAAGATATGGACTTTACATGATGAATAAGGTTAGGAGGGCCAGATCTATGAGTTGTTGGAACGGATCTGACCTCAAAAGCAAGTTTGAGTTGATGCATGGCATGGACTCGCCGAGTCTGAAGAACCGACTCGGCGAGTAGCATGAAGATCGTCCTTAACCACTCAGTGAGTTGTCCAGCCGAGTTATGGGTTGACTCAGTGAGTCAGGGAGAGTTAGAGAGGGTTGACAGGTGGATTGTGTCGAACTAGAACTCGCCGAGTTGTTCTTGAGACTCGGCGAGTTGAGTCGGGGTGGCCCCGCGATTCATGCCAGGTGGAACTCGTCGAGTCAGGGGAATACTCGACGTGTCAAAAAGGGAATCCTAGAGAGTTGGTGAAAACGCTTAGACTCGCCGAGTCGCCCTAGTGCACTCGCCGAGTCCGGTCAAAGTTGACCGTTAACCGTTGACCCGAGTTGACCAGTGTTGACTTGATAGGGGTAGTCAACCTTAGTGGTAAAAGTGCTAATTAGAGAAATATGGTGTTATATGAGGATTATAGCTCGGAGGATCGAGCGCGAGTGATTTCTAGGATTCGCGAGTTATCGAGATACACGAGGTGAGTCTTCTCACTATACTTTACCTTCAGTAGGTAACCAGAGTTATGTGATCAGAGTATTTGTATGCTATATGTATGTGATGTGTTGTACTGCATTAATTCTATGTGATCTATGCTGTGCATGTTTATAGAGTTGGAACCGGAAGGTTCCCAGAGTTAGAACCTGAGGGTTCACAGAGTTTGGGTGCACGAACCCATATAGTTATAGCCTCGAGTGGCTACTATGTGTTATGTGTGTGGTATTTTGGGGAACTCACTAAGCTTTGTGCTTACAGTGTTAGTGTTGTTGTTTCAGGTACTAGCGATGACCGTGGGAAGGCGCCGGCTTGATCTGTACACACGCATGGGAATTTTGATATATATATATATATATATATATATATATATATATATATATATATGATCTTGGGATTTTGTATGATGTGAATTGAGATTTTAAACTTAATGTTTTATGAAAATTAAATGGGAAACGTTTTTATATATTTGTCAAAAATTATTTTGAAAATTCGCGGTGTTACACCCTAATTAGGGTTTCCAATCCAATCACAATCCTACTGAGTCCAAGATTAAGCTACTGGGCCAATTAGGATTCCATTAGGCCGGACACCACCCACTGCCACCTCGGAGGTGGTGGTCGGCGGTGGCTCACGGCAGCAGCCACCATTTGCAATGGTGGTGGTGGTGGTGGTGGTTCGTGCTCAAAAATTGCATATACCACTTCAAACATAATATACACACACACATAGCCACCAGAGATGGTGGTTAGTGGTGGCAAAACGGTGGCAGTTGTGACATCCCCAATTTCACGGCCAGAAAAGACCGATTTTGTTTATGCTTTTTAAAATAAAATCAGAGTAATTATTTCATTAAAAGTGTTGCGGAATTTGTTCCCAAAGTCAAACATGATAAAAATTTATCGAAACCTTGCTTTAAGAAATATATATTTTTATTTCATAACAAAACCTCCGGATGTCATGTTCCGATACAGATCAAAAGCATAAACAAGACATTATAAGCCTTACAACAGTTATTCATAACTAATGGCCTATAATCCAAAATCACTCATCATCATCATCCGACTATGCTCCGGGTCCACTACCTGTAATCATAAAAAAACTGAGTGGGTCAGGCTTGGAAGCCTGGTGAGCATATAGGGTTTTCAACCCACAATACACAAATTTATTATGTTTAAACATCAATCAGTCAACCAAATTACCCCAATTACCCATTCCCGTTATCCTCACGTTACGTCCTTAAAACAACTATCACAAGGAACCTAGCCAAAGGATTTTCATTAGGGGTGACAATATTGCTTTCCTCAACAATTTATGTCAAAGGGTGACAACATTGCTTTCTCAGCAATTTATGTCAAATAAAACAAACACCGGGGTGACAACATTGTTTTCCTTCAACAATTTATGTCAAATAGGCACGAAGTCACATTGTCGCCAAGATTTATCTAATCGGCACGACGTCACATCGTCACCAAGATTTACTCAACAGGAACTAACAACATCGATCCCCACATACTAACTTTATACAGTGATCTTACTAGATCTAGCCTAAAGAATCGATACGAACAACTAACTGACTAAACTGCTTCAGAAATCCTCTAGCAGTAAACAAGGATCGATAAAGCTATTGAATGAATGGACTAAGTTTAACTACGAACCTTTGTTCGTAAAAGAAAGAACCACAAGACAATTAAGTTAGGGGTAGTTATCAATGCCTAGGCTGTGGTCTGAATATCGTGAGGTATATAACCCCCAGACGCACCCTATCCAGCATCGAACTTTGCCTAGGCTGTGGTCTGAATATCGTGAGGTATATAACCCACAGACGCACCCTATCCGGCAATGGAAACACTAACTGATGCCTAGGTTGTGGTCTGAATATCGTGAGGTATATAACCCCCAGACTCACCCCTATCCGGCATCGGAAAGGAAAACACTGACTCATGAAGCTCGTCCGATCACTTCACAAAAGAAACGAAGACTCCAAATCTGCTCAAAATAAAAGCATATGGAAAATACTAATAAAGTACTCCCGTACGCTCCCGTACCCCGACACGTAATAGTGTCAAAAAAAAGAATTAATGGATGAACACATAGTTCAAAAACACCTAAGGAACATATAGTTCAAGAACACTTTATGAACATATAGTTCAAACATATCTACCGATTACGAGTCTACTAACGTTCCACTCGCAGCCTTCTATTTATAGGGAAGACCTTCTGATCGGACGGTCAGGAGTCTTCTGATCCGACGGCTGAGAAGGCTCGCAGAGGGGGAGGCTCGCATGAGGGCTGCGCGTGCGAAGGAGCTGCTGGCGGCCTGCGATTGGACTGAAGTTCGGATCCGATGAGGGAAGCACGTGGCTTCTGCGAGGGCTCGGACACGAGGGAGAAGGCACGCGTCGGATCTTCACTGGACCACTTCGGATAGGGCCATGTGCTCGGATGACTCAGCAGCTTCGGTGACTCAGCAGGACACGTGTCACATGCGAGGCGAGGGTGACGTGGCAACTCGTGACTATGCGACTTTTCTCGATTTTCGCGCCAAAACTTCTAAAATCCGTAACTTTCGCATACGATCTCCGTTTTTGACGTTCTTTATATGCACGTGTAGCTAAAATTACGCTCTACAACTTCCATTTAGAATTTGTCGGCTAATTTTGACTTTAATTTTTATATTATTATTTTTAACAGATCGGGACAGGAAATCTGTTAAGAATTCATAACTTCTTCATCCAACGTCCGTTTTCGTCAGACTTTTTACCGTTGTGCTCCTAATAATGAGACCTTCAATTCTCGTTTAGGTTGTGTTGGCTAAAAATCGTTCGATCTAAAATTCGAGTTTTTAGCTGTCTACTGCTAAGCTGAAACTTCGAAAAATCATAATTTCCTCATACGAAGTCAGATTTGGGCATTCTTTTTATCGAACTTCTCAGTTTAACGAATACTACGACTTTCATTTAGATTACTAAGGCTAAAAAGTAGTTTATCAAAAACTCACTCTTTACGACACTCGGTACCGTGCCGGTTTTGTCGCGAAACTTCGACAAGTCATAACTTCTTCGTTATAACTCGGATTTTGGCATTCCTTATGTCCCCGAAATCCTTGTTTCGACCACTACAACTTTATGTAAATATATCGGGCTTATCTCAAACTTTAATTTTGACGCTTATTTTTATTTTTAATTAACTAAACCCTAATAATTAAGCATAAAACACATAATTCACATAAAATTCACATAATTCCTTTTCATTTCTTCTAAATGAGTTACAAAGGTTAACCTAGACCATTATGTCAATATTAATGTCTAGCCTAGAAACACGGGCGTTACAGCAGCCACCACCTCATGATGGTAGTGACGGACCTTCATTGATTTTCCAGCCAAAAATGGCTTATACAGCAACAATAACACCAACAACAACGTATATTCTAGACATACATCAACCCAGCCACCTTCCATGCGGCTGATGTTGCCGGAAAGTTACGAAAATAGTGGCCAAAGGCCACCGGAGGCAGCGGTGACGCATCTGACTTCGAACACGCACAAAGGGACGGAGGGGAGGAGAGAGAGAAGTGACAGATGGTCTTACCTGAAGCCTCTCGGTAGCTCGCGCCCTTGCTGCAGCGAACACGTCCTTTTGTCGACCTTCAACGGTTTTTCGGGTTGTTCACGGCGTCTCCGGCAGCGAAATTGTGGCATTTAGATGGCGAAGGATCGGCGGCAGCGGCATTGTGTCGTGTTGGTGGAGTTTCATTTTATCTAGACGCATCTGATTTGTTTAATGAACCGTACCTTTTTTTAGATTAACGAATACAAGAAATTATAGTTTGATTATTACAATCTTTTAGTTTGTTGCATAACTCTTGATGTTGTTCCCATTCATATTTTCATTGAGATAAAAAGTGTGCAAGTAGTATAAAGCTAATTTTGCTTCATACTTTTTCTTATAATGATGGGTTTAAAGGTGATTATGAAATAAAAAATGATTGTGATATCATCGAGCCATTGCAGGTTTATTATCACCTTTAAAGTTATTTATTATTAATTTTTTTAAATAAAAAGTTTTTTTAATCTACTTTAGGTATGGTTATAGAAGACTAAGTTTATTTTACTTGGAACAATCTATAGAATTAGAAAGGTCTATGCTTGGTTTTATCATGCTTGTATTAGACGTGGAAAGAAGGTTATAGAGGTGTACAGTATTGATTATACATCTGATTCCCAAAAAGGCATATCATATATGCAACGGATTTCCAATGGCTACGACAAATTTTAGCAACGAATTTTTACGTCGGTTATTAGTAACCGATCAATGAAGAATACACTTTTTTGTAAAAATTACCAAAAGAATAGCTCCCTAACGAACTATCGACAAAATTTAAGAAAAACTCACTAATAGATTACGGAGAGATTTTTATGTGATAGGCTAGCAGCGAGTTTTGGATATAAAAAAAATATAAATTCATGCAAAAAATAACAATAATTACATATTCAACAAAGGAAAAATCTTGAAACGTACATCAAATCTATATTTTAAAACCATCAAATAAAAATCAACAAATGGGTATTCATTATTCATTCATTCATTGTTTACTTTACTTCTCCATGCAAAGACAAAAACCAAAACCATCTTGAAAAGTAATTCCACCTTGAAGACCCACCACCTCCATTTCTAACAAAGATGTTCCTTAGAATGTCACCATTCATCAGAAACATCTTTCCCAAGGAAAACAATCCACTTCACATCGGAATATGTGATTCCGATTCCGATCCCTCCGAAATGAGAAGACACCTTCAGATCAACAATCTCATATTAAATCGAGTGAAAAACTGTGGAAATTTTTGCAAATTCAGATTCAAATTAACACACCTTCATATACATCTTCTTGTGTTCCCTCAAACACCGTATATGATATTCCTTTTCACACTGCAAGGAGGATAAATCTAACAATCAGAAATGAAAACGCAGCATAATTGGATTTTTTTTTAATGACCATTTTAACCTTGTACCAAAACTAAAACAAGCACTATACTACAGGGACCAAATTTATTGATATATATTTAAGGAATGAGCGTGTCAAGATCTAGTGATCAGATCTGCAACTTCTGTCAACATCGCCATCGTCTCCAAACATCATTCAGTAAGAATGGAACAAGATGTCAGATTTAGACCTTACTTAAGCGTTACTTGATATAGCATAAATTGGAAAGTTGAGAATTAAAAATTTATTGGCATCAAAACAATTACATAAGAAAACGTTTTATAAACTTATCTTGGAAAGACTAATGTACAGTGGCCTCTGGACAAACCCACGAAACCGACTTTTGAAATGCGATGAACACCTAACTGGTACCGATCTGACTCTACTTGACTGACAACAGATCAAGAAATAATGTGAGTGACAGGCGAACAGCATTTATAAACTTCGAAACAACAAAAAAAGGAGAAAACAGCTTCAAAACTCATGATTCAGAATGGTATAAATTTACGTATCAGTTAACTTACATGTTTTTTGTTTTAAAATATTGTGGATCGTTGCCAGTTTTTGGATCTAGAAGCATGATAGAGAATTTTTTTTTTTTCGTAATCGACACATAAAAGACTTGGTGATTATGATAACCGAAAAAGACGCAGATCGATAACTCTATCAAAAGAATGGATGATTTTCAGAAAAAATATAGAAAAAATATATCGTGTGAATGTTATTAGATTCACAAGGTAGATTATGACAGCGGCTGTGAATCGTATGCAAATGAAACTCAACATCTAATATATATATAGTAAGAAAAGTGTGGGCGTGAACCCTAATCCTGATCTCTAGCGATGGTGATTTGCATCCACCTCCCCTAAAATTTTACATTTCTTCGAATACACCCCAACCATTAAGCAAAATAACAATTTTTAGGAGCACTTATTTGTAAATGACCATAGTAGTCCTTACTATATATAAATATTTTTTAACAGCTCTTATTCGTAAATGGCCATAGTATCTTTATTTATATTTTTAGCAAAAATACTTGTTACATTTTTATTTCTTTTTTAACTGAGAATATCTTCTATCATTTGACATTGTGATTATTCCAGGTTGAGTATACCATATTTATTGTTTAGCCTTTGAACATCAAAGTGTGTAATTAGCACAAACTTAATATAATGTGTGGCTATAAAATTAACGGTTTCACTAAAGTTAAAATTATAATTGTGTTTAATGAAATCATAATAATCATATATACTGACAATTATATTAATTTTAAAATTAAATGACATGAAGAAATTGATGTTGATAATGTACATAAGTGAAAATTGTACACATATTTATCGTTTTACATTCCCTCGAGTTGTAATCTATAAGTTTAATAAAACTCTACGAAAAAAATTTGATTTTGTGAATGTTACATCGAAAAGTTTATTTGGATGATAATTGGATTACTCACACCCGGTGTTTTTATGTTTGCATATTGTGCTATACTTTTTACGACTTTGCACTTAAAGTATCTTCGGATTCTTTTTTTTTCAACGCAATGTGACTTCTAGAACATGTGAACGACAGTTGAATGAATTTTGATAAGCATGCAAGAAACATAACGCATGCACAACCTTCCTATGGACGATTTATTCTCGAGGATCAAGTTTTTTGGTAAATATCCATTGATGGTCCATCATTAATTTCCAGAATAACATAGTATAGAACATTTATCAAAACACATTTGTAAACATGGTCTATGTTTGAAAACTAATTTTCGATTTTAGGAACATACCGGAATTAACTATCGGTAACGTGATAATTGTGTCAAGCATCTCTTACATGGTATTGTTCCATGAGTAACGCCAAGAAAACTTGGACTCATCGTCGATACAATATACTCCACCGCTAACGCTAATGTTCTATATTCCACAATAAACAACAATAGGGAAACAAAAAAACTGGTATTTAGGGGTAAAATCGTCGTTTTGTATCATCTTACTTTAGTACAATGCTACTTAACACAATTACTTATACCACACTTTATATGCAAAAAAAAAAAACAATGTATTTTTTCTGCTATCTCATAAACATGGAAATTATGGATGATTTAGAAAAATAAATAGTATCTTGTTAGGGCATGGGTATTTTAGGTAATTAGATTGTTTTAATTTCTTATTCATAGTACATAAAGTATAAAGATAGAAACAAGAGTGATCCCATCTATAGGCAGAGGGTGTCCATGGACACCTCTTATTTTTGGACTTTTTTTGTATGTCATATAATAAATTTGGATGTCACCTGTTAAAAATTAGTTTAATGGCTAACATGTGTACATATTTATCCAGGAAAACAATCTGATTTAAAAATATCTTAATTTACATTTGATTTTTCAAACTTGTTAAAAATTAGTTTTGGATCTTACAAGATACTTATCCAGGAAAACAATCTGATTTATAAATATCTTAATTTGTATTTGATTTTTCAAACTCGTTAAATACAAGAAAAAAATATTCTTATAAACCCATTAAATACAAGAAATAAACAACGAACTTTGAGGATTAAAAGATCAAAAGACAAAAAATACATAAACCCTAAAACAACAAAAGTTACATAATCTTCACTCGTTGTCGCCGTCCGTAACCGCACTTAAGCCCATCAACGTTGTTTGGTGTGCAGCGAGACAATCATCTACCACTCTCCGATGAATGAAAATCTTGAACTTCATCTTCCTATCACCACATACTGTCTCAAACTCTCCATTTTTTATGAGTCTATGTTCAACCCACTTTCTTTTTTAATTTATAAACTTTTAAACTCAACATCTGAAGAAGGTCGTACATAGTGGAAGTTGTTTAATGGACTTGCACACACACACACACACTCTCTCTCTCTCTCTCTCTCTCTCTCTCTATATATATATATATATATATATATATATATATATATATATATATATATATCTTCCTATATTGGTGTTGTTTATAGTATTGTTAATAGCATGCCATAGACAACAACATATTCCGAAATAGCATAAATCATATTTACCATTACCTTTTATCAAATTACATGTAATAAATGAAGTTTATCATTTTACCAAATTACTTTACAATGGTTCATCATTTATGGCTTGAAATTTTATTTATTCGACAATCATTAAATGGAGTATAGTTGTATTATATGTTTAATTAATAGTTTGATTTTGACTTTTATGATATCAACAGTGATCCTCTAAAACTAATAGATGTGTAGTAAACTTACATTAATTGTTTGTATTATAATTAGATTTAGAATTTCTGAAATTGTATGACTTTGTGACGATTAGTTTTTTAATCCAATTATAATGTTAAGGTTTTTCAAAAAGATAAATGAAACAAGTTCCTTATCTCATGATAAAGAAAAACCATGTGTGTAACATCCCGAAGGGGCATCTAATTTTAGTCCTTTAATTTATTTAGGTTGCATTTTGGTCCCTTAGTTCAAGAAAGTATGCGATGGAACCCTAATAGTATTATTGTAATTTTGGGGATTTGCAGTACGCCATGCGTATGTGGTGTATGCTGATTATACTAGGGCGCACCCTAGTACGCATGGCGTACTCATTGCATAGTGAGCGTACTTGCCAAATTAGGAAACCATAATTTTCTGGGTTTGGCAAGCGTATAAAGTATGTGCTACATGCAATGAAGACACTCCTTCGTACCGTAGAACAAATAGAGTCGTATATATCCGTCATCATTGTTTCCTAGATGCTAATGATCTGTTAAGAAAGAGGTTGGACTTTAATGGGTTGGAAGAGACAATACGTGCCTCAGTGGGACCCTCCAGTGCCATAACTCTGTGGACCCTCTGGTCCTAACTTTGTGGACCTTTTGGACCTGAATCTGTAAACTCTGAACCACATATAGCACATAATCACATAGATATCACATCATTTAATAGCATACAACATACTTTGTCACATAACTCTAATTACCACTCTAGGTAAAGTATAGTGAGAAGACTCACCTCAGATAACTTGAAAACCCCGGTACTCGGAAATACTGATCTAGCCTCCGCCTAATAACATAAAATAATTACTCTAATCAATACAACTTTCAAAGACTAGGCTAATCCCTCTCTAAGCTCTCTAAGGAGGCTAAAAGCCCATTCTACCCCTCCAATCGCTCAAAAGTTCAAACATTGACTAAACCCCAATAGTCAACAAAGTCAATTCTAGTCAACGGTCAACTTTGACTAGACTCGTCGAGTGCATTCGAGCGACTCGACGAGTCCACGCGGGTCCCTTGAATCCTTCTAAGCCTCACTTGGCACATCGAGACCCTTCTCCACTCGCCTGGTTACTCTGCAACGAATCACGGGGCAACCCCATCTCGACTCGTCGAATCCACTTATGGACTCAGTGAGTTGCCCCAATAACGACTCTCAAATGACCTTTTGAGGTCAGATCTGCTTCTCTATACTATAGATCTGAGTTCCCCATGACCAATAACCATGTAAAGGTCGGAACTCGACTCACATGCAATGAAGCCAAGGCTTTCCTTGGTGAAATCGCTTCTAAAATGGCAACCTAGTCTCTTTTCCTCCATAAACCAACATAAAGCACAATTGGGAAGGCTCTCTAGACCTCTATGGGTCCAGATCCGAGTTCTAACACAACAAGGGACCATAAACTCAACTTTTCAAGCCCTAAAAGGTTATAGAAAACCCTAGATCATAGATCTAAACCCAAAATAGACAGAAAGTTCGATTTGATACCTCAACAGTGTAGATGTGAACTTGAAAACTCCGGATCCACAACTCCCTTGACCTCCTCTTGCTGGAAACAACTTCTCCTTTGCTAAATCACACCAAAACCGATCAATATGGCCTTATCACTCTCTCAACTTGCTCAAGCTCTCAAGGGGCACTCTCTCTGGACAGGTAGCCGCACAAGAGGGTATAAGGTCCTTTAAATAGGGCTAAGTCCTGGAGATTTAGGTTTTCAGCCTACAGCGTGGACTCGTCGAGTCCCCTCTTTCCAACTCATCGGTTCCGCTCATTAATCCAGTCAGCAAATGCGATCCTACTCGACGAGTGTAACCGTCAACTCGTCGAGTCCCTCTCTTTTACACAAATACATGACCAAACATAATACCTGGAAATCCGGATTTTACAATTCTCCCCCACTAGAATCAGACTTCACCCTCAAAGTCTTGCTCCACAAACAATTCTGGACGCTGCTCCCGCATCTCCAACTTCGACTTCCAAGTCAGCTCGTATCCTCTCTGATGCTGCCACTGGACTTGAACTAGGGGCACCTCCTTGTTCCTCAGAACCTTGATCTTTCGATCCACAATCGCCACCGGCCTCTCAACATAATTCAGGCATGCAATCACCTGAATATCTCCCAATGGCACCACCGTCGACTCGTCGGCTATACACTTCTTCAACTAAGACCCGTGCAAGGTATCATGAATCTGGCTCAACTCACATTTTAAATCTTATTAGAATTATACTGGATCATTAAGAAATAAAGGTTAATATGAAAAGGGTAAGTTTATTTCAAGCATTTGGCACGTCCTATGATTGTTTGAATATTTATCTCATACATGAGTGATGACTTACTAGCATATTTACATTTGTTTTTATCTTTTCAAATATTTTGATATTTTCAAGATGGTTAGAACCTGCATCTATTGATTTGTAATTTTGATTTTGTAGTTTTGATTATTTATAATACTCTCACTCACTTTTTCATATAACTCACACCTATTACCCCTACACAGTACACGAAAAAGAGTGTTGATAAAGACACAGGTGATGCGAATTTGCAACAACTTACTTATGATGATGACATGATGTCAAAGGTTGTTATGCAACGTAAAAGAGGAGACTTTTTGAAGCCGTGAAGGTTTGCTTTAATTTTTTTCTATTTTATTAATAAACCAAATACATATTATTCATTTTTTTAACGTTATATTTCATTCAGATTTACCAAGAAAGGAAAAATACAAGTGTGGACAGCCTCAACACTAAGAATACCAATATTCACAAAATCAAGGAAATGACATCATATTAAAGTTGACTTCTCTCCTTCAAGGTCCCCGCTTTTATTAGTATTGAATTTAATTTTGTTGTTATTTCCACTTTTACCTATAGTTGTGATGCTTCTTTTTAAACAATGAAATTGTTTTACATAAATTGATTTGTTTCTCTATAACAATGTGTTAATTTTGTAGGTATGCTAATAATAACTTCTATTATAAATTGTTTTATTTTGTAGTCTTTCCTACAAGTTGTTCCATGTAACTCCACAAACACAAGGGGGCGAAGATGATTATTCAAAATAATGAGAATATTGTTGTTTTCTGTTTTGATTAATTACTAACACGATGTGTAGACTTATTAAGCTTTTTGGAAGGTATTTTGTTTTAACTATTGATAATATTGTTGTAACACATGTTAAATTTTAGTTTATGTACTGTTTATGTGTTTTATATTTTTATTATATGAATTGTTTTTTAATATTTTATATCTCACTTAAATATATAAAAAAAGTTGGATTTAATTTGTAAATATTGTTATTTTTTGGTAAAAATAATTGTTGTTAAAAAATATAAAAATTGATTTTATTTTTGCAATTATATGGTGGCATAAAAATGCTACAAAAAAGGGCTATAGTGGAATAAAAAAGTGTCACTAAAACCCACAAGTGTTGCAACGACACAATCAAAAAGTGTCACTAAAGGTTTTTAGTGGCAACGCTTCTAGTGATACTTATTTTTTGTGCCGCTGAATATCAACTAGGCTTTTAGTGGAACTTTTTTGGTTTTTAGTGGCACATTTTCTGTGCCACAAAATGTCATTTTATTTCTAGTGGTGCTATATTTATTGCGACTTCGCGTTTAAAATATATTTGGATTTATCAATATATATTTGTATAATTGGTCTAACTTTGAAAACTAATGTTGGATTTAATGAACTTACCAAAACTAACCATAGGTAATATGATAATTGTATCAAACATCTCTTACATGGTATTGCTTCATGAGTAACACCAAGAAACCCTAGACTCCTCGTCTGAAACTATATAATCCACCGCTAACTTTCAGTATTAATCAATAAACAAGAGCGAAACAAAACAAGTGGCATTTAGGGGTAAAATGACCATTTTTTACCATCTTACTTTAGTACAATGTTGTTTAACACAATTATTTATACCCCATATTATATGAAACAAAATTCATTTTTTCTGATATGTCAAAAACATGGAACTTATGGGCGATTTAGAGAACTCTAATTACTATGCGATACGGGCCATGCCCAAACTCTATGAGATTCGAGCCCCGCCCACACTTACATTCCTAACAACACATACAGGTATCACACAAACAACAAGTATAACAGTCCAACAATTTGACTGACATCTATACTCAGGTAATAATGAGATACGGGCCACGCCCATACTCCGTGTTCCTATCAAGAACATATAAACTATACGGGCTAGCATTGGTGCCTTCGAACTGTTCCTACTGAAGGAAACTCACCTCACACTGTTGAAGTCCTGCGATCAAAACTCTAGCTGCTGAATGACAGACTCTCGAACTGTCAACATAAAAATAACACCCAATTAATAATCGGGTGCCATAACGTAACCATAAATCCATGTTTGGGGTAAAAGACTACTTTACCCCCAACTTAGCTTGATTAAAGCTCAAGGCCCAATCTAAAGGCCAAAAGTCAAACAATGAACTGATGCCCATCGTATGGCCCAATTTTCAAAATTGGGCCCAAACCTGAACAGGGTGTTACCTGAAGGCCCAACCATTTATTATGGTCGAACACTTGGAAGCCTACTGATCCAATATCTCATAATCATCAAGGCCCTGTTATGGTCCATCTATGGCCTAGTTTCCCCAATTGGCACCAAGCATATCCAATGGGCCTTATCCTAAAGCTCAATCCAAATATTATAGTCCATATGCTTATTTTTGGATGGCCCATCAGTAGCCCATTCACCAAAGACCATGTTATCTACTAACCTAGTTAATGTTACGGCTACACCAACATAATTACAACACTCTAGCACTATCTACCAACCTTGTGAATTCTACGACTACATCCGTAGACTTACAACACTCTTAGCACTATCTGCCAACCTTATGAATGTTGCGGCTACGTCACGCAGACTTACAACACTTCTAGCACTATCTGCTAACCTTGTGAATGGTACGACTACACCCGCAGACTGACAACACTTCCCATACTATCCGGCTACTAGTGATTTCTACGGCTATCCCGTAGTCTTACAACACTTTCCATGTTGTCTCGTTGCTGGTGAATGCTACGGGTATCCCACAGTCTTACAACACTTTCCACACTGTCTCCATCGCTGATTACTAATCCAAACACATCCAACCTCGAGCATACACACGACCTAACATGCAAAAGTGACATCAATGTCCTGAGTGGAATCCTCAACCTGATCCCCTAAGGCCTGCTATCAAACATTCCGAGAACGCGATCTCATTATTGTCAAGTTTTTTGAACTTCCAACTCAAACTATCCTCAATCCATATAGCAGCTTCGACTATCTTCATTCTGACAAGGATGCCAAACTTATCCCAGTTCCAAAACTGCTCATGTTTCCGAATCCCTGAACGATTCTCCCCTACTTAGATCCGACTAAGTCTTCACAATACATGAAATTTGGAGAATTCCTAACAATACCAGTAACTAAAAAAGTTTGAAATGATACCACACTCGAATCTTGAAGACTGAAAGACAAATGCTCCTGCCAATATCTCAGCAACGAACCACTTTCCTTAGTACCTCCATCAGCCAATCAGTAACAGTTACTAGGACCACCAAATCCTGATGATATTGGATAACCATCCAGCGGAACCCTTACTGCAAACCTTCCATAGAACACTTATGATTTGATCTCGACCATAAACCATGATGACGTTGTCCACTCTGAATCCCACAATTAAGGAAACAACCTTTTGCTACCCACTAATAATTCTCGGTATGCAATTGGCATTTGGCATCACTTGATGGTATAACGCTAACACAAACTTGGAAGCAAGCTAAGTGTACCCTTACCCAATCCCTTGGAGCGAAAAACACTTCATCGTGTAGTTACTCGCAAGTGCTGCACTGAATGTGGCCCTGCTGGCCTCTCAAAAGCTGATCCAAATCATATAAGTTGGTCCGAAATCTTGGGTCTCTTCCCGAGACCCTTCAATATATGCAACTAATCTGGTTCCCTCTTCCCAATGTGCTCAAAATCAATATCTCATTATCCGGTTCTAGAAGTCATATCTTTTAGGGTTTCGCACCTCGAAATACTCACGTTCTACCTGCTATCATTCTGCATTATGTTCGGATACCTTACCTTCTTCATTTCCTCATCCGCTGCATACTGCGGTACCAAAGAAGCTCTCTCCCGAGACTTGGCAGTGATCGCTGCCACAGTCTCAGTAGTCTGGTGGAGATCTAGTAACTCTTGCGCCAACTGGTGTGCATTAATCCCTATGCAAATTTTGTCTGGAATCTGGTCAAAAAGTCATCCCATGACATAGCATAGACCGCATCATCACACAACTCACTACCAACCGCTTCCCATCAATCAAGTGCCTTGTCCTTCAGGAAACAGGAAGTAAATTCGACCTTGTTCCTCTCAGGAAACGGTTGGTACGAAAAGATTTCACGGCATCTGCCAACCATCTTCTGTTAGCAATGGGGTTCCTAGCCCCTTGATAATCTGGAGCTTCACGAGCTCTGAACTCCTGATTCATCAACGTATGCGTACCTATCATGGTTGGTATTTCAGTGTAGAATGTTCTCAGCTTCCCATCACAAATCTCTAAAATTCCCTCCTTGAACACTGAAGACAACGGGAGTCTGTTAAGTGATACTGTGCGTACTCTTAGATGGAATGAACTCCCTCATCTAACCATCAAGCTGCCCGGCTCTAGAGTCGGAGCCTGATCCCTTGCCAACACCAAATCTGACATCTGGTCTACCACATAGCGTCTCCATACTCGGAAATATACCAGAATAATCATTAGAATACTCATCATAACTCGAGGGATCTCACAAACTACAAGTTCCCTGGGTTCATCTCAGCCTTCCTTGGTTTGAGTACGGATCCTCTTCTTTGAATAGTACGGTCCCATACTGCCTTCCACATCTATATGTGCTTACCTCAAGAATTGCCTTGACTCCATCAAGTCCCTTCTACTGCTACTATTGTTCTCTGCTACTCTCAGCCTAGGCTTTCCCTAGGGTAATTACCAATCCACTCTCTGCTACAACGGTTGGACTCAAACAAGAGCTGCGAAATAGAGCTAAACCTAACCTTCTGAAATTATTTAGTCCTCACAATATGTAACTTACCATATTCATTTACTAGTTAGTTAGAGGTAACTAGAACTCTTAATAGAAAGAAGCAAGAACTATTCGAGAATTAAGTAAATACAATCAATCATACTCTAATCAGGCCATCATATGACTGACTAATCAATACTAGCATACAACTCAACAAGCTCATATAGTAGGCACATAAGGCATCCTTCCTAGATCCTTAGCCATAATTAGCCTGCAGTTCTCATACACATATAACTGGCATACAATGTATCATTCCTAGATCCTTAGCCCCAATCTAGCATGAAGTTCTCATAATCATATCATAACATACACTCGTACGGGTAATTTGGGAGTACATACTTGAGATTGGTTGATTGCATGCACCACACCCGTTTTCTCTTTTCTAAAACCCTTTTCACTTTCAAAGTTCTTTTGTAAAAATGATTTTCTTTTGAAAATTTGCATACTAAGTCCTCAGTTTGAGTTCAGACACACACGAGAGTGTGCCCGAATCCCTCAAACCAAGGTTGTGATACCAACTTGAACCATCCTAAATATACAGTCCAAAATTTTCATTTTAAATCATTAATAAAACCATAGTAGTCCAAACATCATATAAAAACAGTAAATCTTGTACCTCAAAATATCATAACATTTGTCAAAATATATCACAGTATTAATATCCCAGGCTAAACAAAATGATGTGTGCACTTAATCATCCCGATCTGTTCTCCTTGCTAACAGAAGTACCTAAACCAAAATTAAAAACTTTCCGCACGAAGCTTAGTGAGTCTCCTCAAACTACCACATACCATACAACTAATCATTCTACTAGGAGATACGGGCTCCGCCCACACTCAATGAGATACGGGCCCTATCCACACTTTGCTACTATAAGATACGAGACCCGCCCAAACTCACATTCCTAACAACACATACCGGTATCACATAGAATACAAGTATAACAATCCAACAATCTGACTAATATCTATACTCAAGTAATAGTAAGATACGGCCCCCACCCAAACCTCATGTTCCTATCAAGAACATATAAACTATATGGGCTGCCATTGGTGCCTTCGACCCATTCCTACTGAAGGAAACTCACCTCACACCGTTGAAGACCCGTCCAAGGCCCAATCTAAAGGCCAAAAGTCAAACAATGAACTGATGCCCAACATATGGCCCAATTTTCAAAATTGCGCCCAAACCTCAACAGGGTGTTACCTGAAGGCCCAACCATTTATTATGGTTGAAACACTTGGCAGCCTACTGATCCAATATCTCATAATCATCAAGGCCCTGTTATGGTCCATCTATGGTCTAATTTCCCAATTGGGCCCAAGTATATCCAATAGGCCTTATCCTAAAGCTCAATCCAAATATTATAGTCCATATGCTTGTTTTTTTGATGGCCCATCAGTAGCCCAATCACCAAAGCCCAATAGAAAGGCTAAACTCAAGGCCCAAGCAAAATTAGGTTTTCTCACATGAAATGACAATTAGGGTGAAGTAATCTTACTTAACCCAATAACGACTTAACCCATTAAACACTTAATCCAATAAAATCAATCACTCCATTAGGCCATTCAGACAATGTAGTTGGACATAAATCAAAATTCCAATATAATAGTCTAAACGCGAGTCCCGGTAATTCCCAAACTAACATTCCCAGAGTTAGGGTTTTGTAAACCCTATGTAACAGCCCGGATTTCCAGGTATCTTTTATGCTTATGTTTTTGGTGTTTTGTGAGGGGACTCGGTGAGTTGGAGCTCAGACTCGCCGAGTAGGATCGCGGTTCTAGACGCAGGTTCACGCCTGGACTCGGCGAGTCCAAGGTATGGACTCGGCGAGTCCGTGCTGTTTAATAAAACCCTAATTTCTCGGGTTTGGGACCTATTTAAAGGGCCTTAAGGCCGTCATTTGTGCTCACAAGTCCCCTGAGTGAAACCCTAGCGATTTTGAGCGTTTGGAGCAAAAGCAAGAAGCCATTATTGACCTTGGAGGTGTCATCTTGCAAGGGAAAGGAAGCAATAGCTAAAGGGAACCATGAGGAGCCACTTCCTGAAGATTTGAGGTCAAGAACATCACATTTGACGTACTACCTTCAAGCTATTCTCTGTTATGTTGATGTTTATATTGATTTAGGGCTTGTTGAGCCCTTTTGTGGCTAGATCTAGTTCTTCCTTGGTCCCTTAAGCGAGTTAGGTTCTAGATCTGGACCCTTGGAGGTCCAGAGTGTCCCTTTGCCCAAGCTTGTTATGAATCCATGGGGGTTTTGGATTGCGGTCTTTGTGCTTGAGGTCAAAACACCATTTATGAGTCATGGGGTGTGCTATGAGCACCAAGATATGGACTTTACATGATGAATAAGCTTAGGAGGGCCAGATCTATGAGTTGTTGGAACGGATCTGACCTCAAAAGCAAGTTTGAGTTGATGCATGGCATGGACTCGCCGAGTCTGAAGAACCGACTCGGCGAGTAGCATGAAGATCGTCCTTAACCACTCAGTGAGTTGTCCAGCCGAGTTATGGGTTGACTCAGTGAGTCAGGGAGAGTTAGAGAGGGTTGACAGGTGGATTGTGTCGAACTAGAACTCGCCGAGTTGTTCTTGAGACTCGGCGAGTTGAGTCGGGGTGGCCCCGCGATTCATGCCAGGTGGAACTCGTCGAGTCAGGGGAATACTCGACGTGTCAAAAAGGGAATCCTAGAGAGTTGGTGAAAACGCTTAGACTCGCCGAGTTGCCTTAGTGCACTCGCCGAGTCCGGTCAAAGTTGACCGTTAACCGTTGACCCGAGTTGACCAGTGTTGACTTGATAGGGGTAGTCAACCTTAGTGGTAAAAGTGTTAATTAGAGAAATATGGTGTTATAGGAGGATTATAGCTCGGAGGATCGAGCGCGAGTGATTTCCAGGATTCGCGAGTTATCGAGATACACGAGGTGAGTCTTCTCACTATACTTTACCTTCAGTAGGTAACCAGAGTTATGTGATCAGAGTATTTGTATGCTATATGTATGTGATGTGTTGTACTGCATTAATTCTATGTGATCTATGCTGTGCATGTTTATAGAGTTGGAACCGGAAGGTTCCCAGAGTTAGAACCTGAGGGTTCACAGAGTTTGGGTGCACGGACCCATAGAGTTATAGCCTCGAGTGGCTACTATGTGTTATGTGTGTGGTATTTTGGGGAACTCACTAAGCTTTGTGCTTACAGTGTTAGTGTTGTTGTTTCAGGTACTAGCGATGACCGTGGGAAGGCGCCGGCTTGATCTGTACACACGCATGGGAATTTTGATATATATATATATGATCTTGGGATTTTGTATGATGTGAATTGAGATTTTAAACTTAATGTTTTATGAAAATTAAATGGGAAACGTTTTTATATATTTGTCAAAAATTATTTTGAAAATTCACGGTGTTACACCCTAATTAGGGTTTCCAATCCAATCACAATCCTACTGAGTCCAAGATTAAGCTACTGGGCCAATTAGGATTCCATTAGGCCGGACACCACCCACTGCCACCTCGGAGGTGGTGGTCGGCGGTGGCTCACGGCAGCAGCCACCATTTGCAATGGTGGTGGTGGTGGTGGTGGTTCGTGCTCAAAAATTGCATATACCACTTCAAACATAATATACACACACACATAGCCACCAGTGATGGTGGTTAGTGGTGGCAAAACGGTGGCAGCTGTGACATCCCCGATTTCACGGCTAGAAAAGACCGATTTTGTTTATGCTTTTTAAAATAAAATCAGAGTAATTATTTCATTAAAAGTGTTGCGGAATTTGTTCCCAAAGTCAAACATGATAAAAATTTATCGAAACCTTTTAAGAAATATATATTTTTATTTCATAACAAAACCTCCGGATGTCATGTTCCGATACAGATCAAAAGCATAAACAAGACATTATAAGCCTTACAACAGTTATTCATAACTAATGGCCTATAATCCAAAATCACTCATCATCATCATCCGACTATGCTCGGGGTCCACTACCTGTAATCATAAAAAAACTGAGTGGGTCAGGCTTGGAAGCCTGGTGAGCATATAGGGTTTTCAACCCACAATACACAAATTTATTATGTTTAAACATCAATCAGTCAACCAAATTACCCCAATTACCCATTCCCGTTATCCTCACGTTACGTCCTTAAAACAACTATCACAAGGAACCTAGCCTAAGAATTTTCATTAGGGGTGACAATATTGCTTTCCTCAACAATTTATGTCAAAGGGTGACAACATTGCTTTCTCAGCAATTTATGTCAAATAAAACAAACACCGGGGTGACAACATTGTTTTCCTTCAACAATTTATGTCAAATAGGCACGAAGTCACATTGTCGCCAAGATTTATCTAATCGGCACGACGTCACATCGTCACCAAGATTTACTCAACAGGAACTAACAACATCGATCCCCACATACTAACTTTATACAGTGATCTTACTAGATCTAGCCTAAAGAATCGATACGAACAACTAACTGACTAAACTGCTTCAGAAATCCTCTAGCAGTAAACAAGGATCGATAAAGCTATTGAATGAATGGACTAAGTTTAACTACGAACCTTTGTTCGTAAAAGAAAGAACCACAAGACAATTAAGTTAGGGGTAGTTATCAATGCCTAGGCTGTGGTCTGAATATCGTGAGGTATATAACCCCCAGACGCACCCTATCCAGCATCAAACTTTGCCTAGGCTGTGGTCTGAATATCGTGAGGTATATAACCCACAGACGCACCCTATCCGGCAATGGAAACACTAACTGATGCCTAGGTTGTGGTCTGAATATCGTGAGGTATATAACCCCCAGACTCACCCCTATCCGGCATCGGAAAGGAAAACACTGACTCATGAAGCTCGTCCGATCACTTCACAAAAGAAACGAAGACTCCAAATCTGCTCAAAATAAAAGCATATGGAAAATACTAATAAAGTACTCCCGTACGCTCCCGTACCCCGACACGTAATAGTGTCAAAAAAAAGAATTAATGGATGAACACATAGTTCAAAAACACCTAAGGAACATATAGTTCAAGAACACTTTATGAACATATAGTTCAAACATATCTACCGATTACGAGTCTACTAACGTTCCACTCGCAGCCTTCTATTTATAGGGAAGACCTTCTGATCGGACGGTCAGGAGTCTTCTGATCCGACGGCTGAGAAGGCTCGCAGAGGGGGAGGCTCGCATGAGGGCTGCGCGTGCGAAGGAGCTGCTGGCGGCCTGCGATTGGACTGAAGTTCGGATCCGATGAGGGAAGCACGTGGCTTCTGCGAGGGCTCGGACACGAGGGAGAAGGCACGCGTCGGATCTTCACTGGACCACTTCGGATAGGGCCATGTACTCGGATGACTCAGCAGCTTCGGTGACTCAGCAGGACACGTGTCACATGCGAGGCGAGGGTGACGTGGCAACTCGTGACTATGCGACTTTTCTCGATTTTCGCGCCAAAACTTCTAAAATCCGTAACTTTCGCATACGATCTCCGTTTTTGACGTTCTTTATATGCACGTGTAGCTAAAATTACGCTCTACAACTTCCATTTAGAATTTGTCGGCTAATTTTGACTTTAATTTTTATATTATTATTTTTAACAGATCGGGACAGGAAATCTGTTAAGAATTCATAACTTCTTCATCCAACGTCCGTTTTCGTCAGACTTTTTACCGTTGTGCTCCTAATAATGAGACCTTCAATTCTCGTTTAGGTTGTGTTGGCTAAAAATCGTTCGATCTAAAATTCGAGTTTTTAGCTGTCTACTGCTAAGCTGAAACTTCGAAAAATCATAATTTCCTCATACGAAGTCAGATTTGGGCATTCTTTTTATCGAACTTCTCAGTTTAACGAATACTACGACTTTCATTTAGATTACTAAGGCTAAAAAGTAGTTTATCAAAAACTCACTCTTTACGACACTCGGTACCGTGCCGGTTTTGTCGCGAAACTTCGACAAGTCATAACTTCTTCGTTATAACTCGGATTTTGGCATTCCTTATGTCCCCGAAATCCTTGTTTCGACCACTACAACTTTATGTAAATATATCGGGCTTATCTCAAACTTTAATTTTGACGCTTATTTTTATTTTTAATTAATTAAACCCTAATAATTAAGCATAAAACACATAATTCACATAAAATTCACATAATTCCTTTTCATTTCTTCTAAATGAGTTACAAAGGTTAACCTAGACCATTATGTCAATATTAATGCCTAGCCTAGAAACACGGGCGTTACAGCAGCCACCACCTCATGATGGTAGTGACGGACCTTCATTGATTTTCCAGCCAAAAATGGCTTATACAGCAACAATAACACCAACAACAACGTATATTCTAGACATACATCAACCCAGCCACCTTCCATGCGGCTGATGTTGCCGGAAAGTTACGAAAATAGTGGCCAAAGGCCACCGGAGGCAGCGGTGACGCATCTGACTTCGAACACGCACAAAGGGACGGAGGGGAGGAGAGAGAGAAGTGACAGATGGTCTTACCTGAAGCCTCTCGGTAGCTCGCGCCCTTGCTGCAGCGAACACGTCCTTTTGTCGACCTTCAACGGTTTTTCGGGTTGTTCACGGCGTCTCCGGCAGCGAAATTGTGGCATTTAGATGGCGAAGGATCGGCGGCAGCGGCATTGTGTCGTGTTGGTGGAGTTTCATTTTATCTAGACGCATCTGATTTGTTTAATGAACCGTACCTTTTTTTAGATTAACGAATACAAGAAATTATAGTTTGATTATTACAATCTTTTAGTTTGTTGCATAACTCTTGATGTTGTTCCCATTCATATTTTCATTGAGATAAAAAGTGTGCAAGTAGTATAAAGCTAATTTTGCTTCATACTTTTTCTTATAATGATGGGTTTAAAGGTGATTATGAAATAAAAAATGATTGTGATATCATCGAGCCATTGCAGGTTTATTATCACCTTTAAAGTTATTTATTATTAATTTTTTTAAATAAAAAGTTTTTTTAATCTACTTTAGGTATGGTTATAGAAGACTAAGTTTATTTTACTTGGAACAATCTATAGAATTAGAAAGGTCTATGCTTGGTTTTATCATGCTTGTATTAGACGTGGAAAGAAGGTTATAGAGGTGTACAGTATTGATTATACATCTGATTCCCAAAAAGGCATATCATATATGCAACGGATTTCCAATGGCTACGACAAATTTTAGCAACGAATTTTTACGTCGGTTATTAGTAACCGATCAATGAAGAATACACTTTTTTGTAAAAATTACCAAAAGAATAGCTCCCTAACGAACTATCGACAAAATTTAAGAAAAACTCACTAATAGATTACGGAGAGATTTTTATGTGATAGGCTAGCAGCGAGTTTTGGATATAAAAAAAATATAAATTCATGCAAAAAATAACAATAATTACATATTCAACAAAGGAAAAATCTTGAAACGTACATCAAATCTATATTTTAAAACCATCAAATAAAAATCAACAAATGGGTATTCATTATTCATTCATTCATTGTTTACTTTACTTCTCCATGCAAAGACAAAAACCAAAACCATCTTGAAAAGTAATTCCACCTTGAAGACCCACCACCTCCATTTCTAACAAAGATGTTCCTTAGAATGTCACCATTCATCAGAAACATCTTTCCCAAGGAAAACAATCCACTTCACATCGGAATATGTGATTCCGATTCCGATCCCTCCGAAATGAGAAGACACCTTCAGATCAACAATCTCATATTAAATCGAGTGAAAAACTGTGGAAATTTTTGCAAATTCAGATTCAAATTAACACACCTTCATATACATCTTCTTGTGTTCCCTCAAAGACCGTATATGATATTCCCTTTCACACTGCAAGGAGGATAAATCTAACAATCAGAAATGAAAACGCAGCATAATTGGATTTTTTTTTAATGACCATTTTAACCTTGTACCAAAACTAAAACAAGCACTATACTACAGGGACCAAATTTATTGATATATATTTAAGGAATGAGCGTGTCAAGATCTAGTGATCAGATCTGCAACTTCTGTCAACATCGCCATCGTCTCCAAACATCATTCAGTAAGAATGGAACAAGATGTCAGATTTAGACCTTACTTAAGCGTTACTTGATATAGCATAAATTGGAAAGTTGAGAATTAAAAATTTATTGGCATCAAAACAATTACATAAGAAAACGTTTTATAAACTTACCTTGGAAAGACTAATGTACAGTGGCCTCTGGACAAACCCACGAAACCGACTTTTGAAATGCGATGAACACCTAACTGGTACCGATCTGACTCTACTTGACTGACAACAGATCAAGAAATAATGTGAGTGACAGGCGAACAGCATTTATAAACTTCGAAACAACAAAAAAAGGAGAAAACAGCTTCAAAACTCATGATTCAGAATGGTATAAATTTACGTATCAGTTAACTTACATGTTTTTTGTTTTAAAATATTGTGGATCGTTGCCAGTTTTTGGATCTAGAAGCATGATAGAGAAATTTTTTTTCGTAATCGACACATAAAAGTCATGGTGATTATGATAACCGAAAATGACGCAGATCGATAACTTTATCAAAAGAATGGATGATTTTCAGATATGCATATCCTCCTAAGCCAGTAGTTGAATAGTTACAAGATATAGATTCACAGGGTCGATTATGACAGCGGCTGTGAAATCGTATGAAATTGAAACTGAACATCTAATATATATAGTAAGAAAAGTGTGGGCGTCAACCCTAACCCTGATCTAAAACCATGGTGATTTGCATCAACCTCCCCCTAAAATTGTACATATCGTCACATACAACCCAACAATTACGCAAAATTACAATTTGTTGCTTGATGAATAAAGTGGTACTCGATTTTTTTATTTGTAGTCTTTTTTAACAGCTCTTAGTTATTTGTTAATGGCCATAGTACTCCTTACTATACATAACTATTTTTTTAACAGCTCTTATTTGTAAATTGCAACACCATCTTTATTGATATATTTTTTTTAACAACACTTGATACATTTTTCCCTCTTGCTTAAGTGAGAATATCTTATATCATTTGACACTGTGATTATTCCAGGTTGAGTATAACATATTCATTGTTTAGCCTTTCAACATGAAAGGATGTAATTAGCACAAACTTATTATAATGTTTGGCTACATAATTAATGGTTTCTAGAAAAGTTACAATTATGATTGAGTTAAATGAAATCATAATAACCATGTATAGTGACAATTATATTTATTTTAAAATTAAATTCCATGAAGAAACTGGTGTTAATAATGTACATAAGGAAAAATTGTACTTATATTTATCGTTTTACATTCACTCGAGTTGAAATCTATAAGTCTAAGAAAGCTCAACAAAAAAATTCAGCTTCATGAAAGGTTTGTCGGAAATTTCATTTGGATGATTATTGGATTACTCACACCTGGTGTTTCGGTATTCGCACATTGTACTGCTATATTTATTGGTACTTTGCATTTAAAGTATATTTGGATTCCTTTTTTTATTTCAACGCAATGTGAGTTTTAGAACATGTCAACGACAGTTGAATGAATTTTGATAAGCATGTAAGAAACATAACACATGCACAAACTTCCAATGGACATTGATTTTCGAGGATCAAGTTTGTTGGTAAATATCCATTGATGCTCGAGCATTAATTGCGAGAATGACATAATATAGAATATTTATCAATATATATATTTGTATAATTGGTCTAACATTGAAAACTTACGTTGGATTTATTGAACATACCAAAACTAAATATGGGTAATGTGATAATTGTGTCAAACATCTCTTGGATTTATTGAACATACCAAAACTAAATATGGGTAATGTGATAATTGTGTCAAATATCTCTTACATGGTATTGCTTCATGAGTAACACCTAGAAACCCTAGACTCCTCGTCTGAAACTATATACTCCACCGCTAACTTTCAATATTAGTCAATAAACAAGAGCGAAACAAAACAAGTGGCATTTAGGGGTAAAATGAACATTTTTTACCATCTTACTTTAGTACAGTGTTATTTAACACAATTATTTATACCCAATATTATATGCAACCAAATGCATTTTTTTCTGCTATGTCATAAACATGGATATTATGGGTGATTTAGAAAACTCTAGTTACTATGCGATATGGTTCGTGCCCACACTCTATGAGATACGGGCCCTGTCCACACTCACAATCTTAACAACACATACATGTATCACACAGACAACAAGTATAACAATCCAACATTCTGACATCTATAATAAGGTAATAATGAGATACGGGCCACACAGATACTCCGTGTTCCTATCAAGAACATATAAACAATATGGGTTGGTATTGGTGCCTTCGACCCATTCCTACAGAAGGAAACTCACCTCACATTGTTGAAGTCCCGCGGTCAAAACCCTAGCTGTTAAATGACCGATTCTTGAACTGTCAACATAAAAATGACACCCAATTAATAATTAGGTGCCATCACATAACCATAAGTCCATGTTTGGGGTAAAAGATTAATTTACCCCCAACTTAGCTTGATTAAAGCCCAAGTCCCAATCCAATGGCCAAAAGTCAAACAATAAACCAATGCCCAACATATGGCCGAATTTTCCAAATTGGGCCCAAACCTCAACAGGGTCTTACCTTAAGGCCCAACCATTTATTATGGTCGAAACACTTGGCAGCCCACTGATCCAATATCTCATAATCATCAAGGCCCAGTTATGGTCCATCTATGGCCTAATTTCCCCAATTGGGCCCAAGCATATCCAATGGGCCTTATCCTAATGTTCAATCCAAATATTATAGTCCATATGCTTGTTTTTGGATGGCCCATCAGTAGCCCAATCACAAAAGACCAATAGAAAGGCCCAACTCAAAGCCCAAGCCAAATTAGGGTTCCTCACATGAAATGATGACTAGGGTTAAGTATTCTTACTTAACTCGTTAAGGACTTCACCCATTTAGCACTTAATCCATTAAGTCCATCATTCCATTAGACCACTCATACAATGTAGTTGGATATAAATCAAAATTCTAGTATAACAGTCCAAACGTGAGTCCCAGTAGTTCCCAAACTAACATTCCCAGAATTAGGGTTTTCTAAACACTAATTAGCGTTTCCAACCCAATGACAATCCAACTAAGTCCAAGATTAAAGTATTGGGCCAATTAGGATTCCACTATGTCGGGCACCACCCACTACCACCTCGGGCGGTGGTGGTCAGCGGCAACTCACGGCTAGGCAGTAGCAGCCACCATTTCCAATGGTGGTGGTGGTGGTTCCTGCCCAAAAAATGCATATATCACTTCACACATATTATACGCACACACCCACCGGAGATGGTGGTTAGTGGCAGCCAAACGGGGGTAGCTACAACCTCATGGTGGTGGTGGTGGAGCTTCATTGATTTTCCTACCAAAAATGGCTCATACAACAACAGCGACATTGATAGTAGAATATATTCTAGACATACATCCACCCAGCCACCTTCCATGCTGCTTACGTTGCTGGAAAGTTACAAAAATAGTGCCAAAAGGCGACCGTCGGCAGCAGTGACACATCTGACGTTTAACATGCACAAATGGATGGAGGAGAGGAGAGAGAGAAGGAGCATATGGTCTTTCCTGAAGCCTTTTGGTAGCTTGCGAACCTTGCTGCAACAAACACGTCAATTTGTCGGCCTTCAGTGGTTATCCGGGTTGTTCACGGCGTCTCTGGCAGCGACGTTGTGGTGTTTAGATGGCGAAGGAGCGACGACAGAGGGCTTGTCTGATCGGAAAACGAACGAGGGGGGGTGAGGCTGCTGAACATCAAACATGGCGACTGGTGTATAATTAGTGTTAGGGTTTAGACAATGGGATGGGAAACCGGGTATATCCCGTCTTCTTGCAAACTTAGGCCATTTTTACCAATATCGGCCCTCCTCACCAGATCTTCTTCAACTTTAATCCAACATTTACCCTTTACCCCGTGATTCCATAAGTTCATGCCATTTTAAGTCCAAAACATACCAAACAGCCTCTCCTATGCAAATTATTTTCAACTGAATTCCATATGTTACCATTTAGCCCCTTAGCCTCCAAAATCAGTTCAAATTAAGTCCCAATAATTTACCAAGCAGTCTCTGCCTTCATAAATATTTACAAAGCACTCCGGCACTTACACTTTTAGCCCCAACTTTGAAAATTGCGACAATTAACTCATCGAGACCAACACCTTGCTATATTATTAGTGATTTTAGGGTTACTACCAATTTATTAATTTATCTATTCATTTATTTAATAAATGGGATGTTACAACTTTCCCCCACTTAAATTAGATTTCGTCCTCAAATCATTCCTTACACGCCAGACAACTTGAACGACACGGCCACAATCTTGAGCATAACCCCAGTCTTCCCAAGGCAATCAAAACCATCCCTCACATGGTTCTAAAACCCGAAGATAAACGAATTCCTTGCATTAGGATCACATTACTCAATCTAAAATGAGTAGTCTCAAGATGGTCTGACTCCGTGACAAACGGCCCATACTGAGTCATTATTGTTGAACCCAGTCCACTTATCTATCATCTGACTATTCAACTTCTGATAACTTGAGGTTCCTACTAGAAAACATAATCACAGACCCAATTATCCCTGCAGATACCTCATACTTGGCCAAGGCTCAAATAATCCCGCTGTGAGTGACTTAGCATAATGCAAACAGTCTGTCACCCATCCATATCTGAAATTCTAAAACACTAATACAGATACTGCCAAAACACTTAAACTGCCCGAAATAGCATGT
Source organism: Lactuca serriola (assembly GCF_051521515.1). Taxonomy (NCBI): domain Eukaryota; kingdom Viridiplantae; phylum Streptophyta; class Magnoliopsida; order Asterales; family Asteraceae; genus Lactuca; species Lactuca serriola. The sequence continues at coordinate 154,851,754 of NC_136408.1, read as the reverse complement.
TGCCACATGACTGCTTTCCAAAATCTACGAAGACCTCTCTGGTCTCAATTCCTTCACTAGTCATCTAAAATACAGGGTTGATGCCCGATTGTCGAGCCAAAGGACTCCCACTTAGTCACCCTACATGATTTCCAAACGAAATCCTTGTTTCTAACCAGTTTCCACTAGTTATCTTGCTACCGTGGCTCTAATGACCTTATGATATAACTGGTCCGATCCATACGTCGAGTCCAGACATTACCAAATCCAAGGCTAAAAATGATTGCTACATGACCTAAGGTAGCCTTATATCACAAACGACCTTAAACAATACATCACTTCATTGATACCATGACTGCAACGATGTTCCTACGGTCTTCTTACTAGCTCAAATAAGTCTAATTCATCTGGGGAAATCGATCCACGAATATGTGGATTTTCCACGCCCTCACTGCTGCACCCGAACTGATGGGTACTATTGTTCCCTCTGCGTTCCAAAACACTCCCATGCTATCTACTAACCTAGTGAATGTTACGGCTACACCAGCATAATTACAACACTCTAGCACTATCTGCCAACCTTGTGAATGCTACGGCTACACCCGCAGACTTACAACACTTTTAGCACTATCTGCCAACCTTTTGAATACTACGGCTACGTCACGCAGACTTACAACACTTCTAGCACTATCTGCTAAACTTGTGAATGCTACGACTACACCTACAGACTTACAACACTTCCCATACTATCCGGCTAGTAGTAATTGCTACGGCTCTCCCGTAGTCTTACAACACTTTCCACAAAATCTCCATCGCTGATTACTAATCCGAACACATCCAACATCGATCATACACACGACCTAACATCCAAAAATGAACTCGTTTCCTTAGTGGAATCCTCAACCTGATCCCCTAAGGCCTGCTATCAAACATTCCGAGAACGCGATGTCATTATTGTCAAGTTTATGAACTTCCAACTCAAACTATCCTCAATCCATATAGCAGCTTGGACTATCTTCATCCTGACAAGGATGCTAAACTTATCCTAGTTCCAAAACTGCTGATGTTTCCGAATCCCTGAACGATTCTCCCTCACTTAGATTCGACTAAGTCTTCACAATACATGAAATTTGGAGAATTCCCAACAATACTGGTAACTGCAAATGTTTGAAATGATACCACACTCGAATCTTAAAGATTGAAAGACAGATGCTCCCGCCAATACCTCAGCAACGAGCCACTTTCCATAGAACCTCCATCATCCAATAGTAACAGTTACTAGGACCACCGAATCCTGATGATATTGGATAACCATCCAGCGGAACCCTTACTACAGACCTTCCACCGAACACTTATGATTTGATCTCGACCATAAACCTTGATGACGTTCTACACTCTGAATCTCGCAATTAGGGAAATAACCTTTCGCTACCCACTAATAGTTCTCGGTATGCAATTGGCATTTGACATCACTTGAAGGTATAACGCTAACACAAACATAGAAGCAACCAAGGTGTACCCTTACCCAAGCCCTTGGTGCGAAAAACACTTCATGGTGTAGTTTCTCGCAAGTGTTGCACTAAATTTGGCCCTGCTGGCCTCTCAAAAGCTAATCCCAATCATATAAGTTGATCCGAAATCTTGGGTCTCTTCTCGAGACCCTTCAATATATGCAAGTAATCTGGTTCCCTCTTCCTAATGCGCTCCAAATCAATATTTCATTATCAGCTTATAGAAGTCATATCATTCAAGGTTTCGCACCTCGAAATACTCACGATCTCCCTGCTATCATTCTGCATTTTGTCTGAATACCTTTCTTTCTTCATTTCCTCATCTGCTGCATACTGTGGTACCAAAGAAGCTCTCTCCCGAGACTTGGCAGTGATCGCTGCCACAGTCTCAGTAGTCTGGCGGAGATCTAGAAATTCTCGCGCCAACTGGTATGCACTAACCCTGGGCAAATTCTGCCTGGAATCTGGGCAAAAAGTCATCCCATGACATAGCATCGACCGCATCATCACACAAGTCACTACCAACCTCTTCCCATCAATCATGTGCCCTGTCCTTCAGGAAACCGGAAGTAAATCGGACCTTGTCCCTCTGACGTAGCGGTTGGTACGAAAAGTGTTGGCGGCATCTGCTAACCATCTGCTGCTAGCAATGGGGTTCCTAGCCCCATGATAATCTAGAGCTTCACGAGCTCTGAACTCCTGAGTCATCAACGTATGCGTACCTATCATGGATGGTATTTCAGTGCAGAATGTTCTCAGCTTCCCATCATAAATCTCTAAAATTCCCTGCTTGAACACTGAAGATAACAGGAGTCTGGTAAGTGATAATGTGTGTACTCTCAGATGGAATGAACTCCCTCATCTGACCATCAAGCTATCCGGCTCTAGAGTCAGAGCTTGATCCCTTTCCAACACCAAATCTGACATCTGGTCTACCACATAGCGTCTCCATACTCATAAATATACCAGAATAACCATTAGAATACTCATCATAATTCGAGGGATCTCACAGACTACAAGTTCCTTGGGTTCGTCTCATCCTTCCTTGGTTTGAGTACATATCCTCTTCTTTCAATAGTACGGGCCCATACAGCCTTCCACATCTATATGTGCTTACATCAAGAACTGCACTGACTCCACCAAGTCCCTTCTACTGCTACTATTGTTCTCTACTACTCTCAGCCTAGGCTTGCCCTAGTGTAATTACCAATCCACTCTCCGCCATTAGCTATATAAGAAGTTCTTTCTATCTCCCCTAACTAGCTAACGAATAGCATTACATATTACTAAGAATAGATCATTCTTCGAATGAGAGGTTCTACCCTACAATGGTTGGACTCAAACAAGAGTTGTGAAATAGAGCTAAACCTAACCTTCTGAAATTATTTAGTCCTCACAATATGTAACTTAACATATTCGTTTACTATTTAGTTAGAGGTAACTAGAACTCTTAAAAGAAAAAGCAAGAACCATTCAAGAATTAAGTAAACATAATCAATCACACTCTAATCAGGCCATCATATCATTGACTAATCATTACTATCATACAACTCAACAAGCTCATATAGCATGCACATAAGGCATCCTTCCTAGATCCTTAGCCCTAACTAGCATGCAGTTCGCATACACATATAACATGCATACAACGCATCATTCCTAGATCCTTAGCCCTATTCTAGCATGCAGTTCTCATAATAATATCATAACATACACTCGTACGCGTAATTTGGGAGTACTTACTTGAGATTGGTTGAGTGCATGCACCACACTCGTTTTCTCTTTTCTAAAACCCTTTTCACTTTCAAAGTTCTTTTGTAAAAATGATTTTCTTTTGAAAAATTTCATACCAAGTCCTCAATTTGAGTTCAGACACACCCGAGAATGTGCTCGAATCCCTCAGACCAAGGTTGTGATACCAATTTGAACCATCCTAAATATACATTCAAAAATTTTCATTTTAAATCATTAATAACACCGTAGTAATCAAAACAACAATAAATCGTGTACCTCAAAATATCATAGCATCAGTCACAATATATCAGAGTATTAATATCCCATGCTAAACAAATGATGTGTGCACTAAATCATCCCGAGCTGTTCTCCTTGCTAACAAAAGTACCCGAAACCAAAACTAAAAACTTCTGCAAGAAGCTTAGTGAGTCTCCCCAAGCTACTAGGAAATACGGGCCCCGCCCAAACTCAATGAGATATGGGCCCTATCCACACTCAGCTACTATAAGATACGCGACCCGCCCAAACTCACATTCCTAACAACACATAACGGTATCACACAGAATACAAGTATAACAATCCAACAATCTGACTAGTATCTATACTCAGGTAATAATGAGATACGACCCCCGCCCATACCTCATGTTCCTATCAAGAACATATAAACTATACGGGCTGGCATTGGTGCCTTCGACCCGTTCCTACTGAAGGAAACTCAACTCATACTGTTGAAGTCCCGCGGTCAAACTGTAGCTGTTGAATGATAGATTTTTGAACTGTCAACATAAAAAAACACCCAATTAATAATTGGGTGCCATCACATAACCATAGGTCCATGTTTGGGGTAAAAGGCTACTTTACCCCCAACTTAGCTTGATTAATGCCCAAGGCCCAATCTAAAGGCCAAAAGTCAAACAATGAACCAATGCCCAACTTAAAATTGGGCCCAAACCTCAACAGGGTCTTACCTTAAGGCCCAACCATTTATTGTGGTCGAAACACTTGGCATGCTACGGATCCAGTATCTCATAATCATCAAGGCCCTGTTATGGTCCATCTATGGCCTAATTTTCCCAATTGGGCCCAAGTATATCCAATAGGCCTTATCCTAAAGCTCAATCCAAATATTATAGTCCATATGCTTGTTTTTGGATGGCCCATCAGTAGCCCAATCACCAAAGCCCAATTGAAAGGCCAAACTCAAGGCCCAAGCAAAATTAGGGTTTCTCACATGAAATGACGATTAGGGTTAAGCATTCTTAATTAACCCAATAAGGACATAACTCATTAAGCACTTAATCCATTAAGTCCATCACTCCATTAGGCCATTCATACAATGTAGTTGGACATAAATCAAAATTCCAATATAACATTCCAAACGCTACTCCCGGCAATTCCCAAACTAACATTCCTAGAGTTAGGGTTTTGTAAACCCTAATTAGGGTTTCCAATCCAATCACAATCCTACTAAGTCCAAGATTAAGCTATTGGGCCAATTAGGGTTCCACTAGGCTGGACACCACCCACTGCCACCTCGGCGGTGGTGGTCGGCGGCGGCTCACGGCGGTATCCACCATTTGCAATGGTGGTGGTGGTGGTTCAAAAATTGCATATACCACTTCGCACATAATATACACACACACATAGGCACCAGAGATGGTAGTTAGTGGCGGCAAAACGGTGGCAGCCACTACCTCATGGTGGTGGTGACGGACCTTCATTGATTTTCCAACCTAAAATGGCTCTTACAGCAACAATAACACCGACAACAACATATATTCTAGACATACATCCTCCCAACCACCTTCCAGGTGGCTGATGTTGCTGGAAAGCTACGAAAATAGTGGCCAAAGGCCACCGGGGGCAGCGGTGACGCATCTATCGTCGAACACGCACAAAAGGACGGAGGAGAGGAGAGAGAGAAGTGGCAGATGGTCTTCCCTAAAGCCTCTCGGTAGCTCGCGCCCTTGCTGCTGCGAACACATCCATTTATCGTCCATCAGCGGTTTTCCAGGATGTTCACGGCGTCTCTGGCAGCGACGTTGTGGCATTTAGATGGCGAAGGAGCGGCGGCGGCGACATTGTGGCGTGTTGGTGGAGTTTCATTTTATCTCGACACATCTAATTTGTTTATTGAACCATACCTTTTTTTGAATTAACGGATACAACAAAATGTTAGTTTGATTATTACAATCTTTTAGTTTGATGCATAACTCTTGATCTTGTTCCCATTCATATTTTCATTGAGATAAAAAGTGTGCGTGTAGTATAAAAGTAATTTTGCTTCATACTCTTTCTTATAATGATGAGTTTAAAGGTGATTATGAAATAAAAAATGATTGTGATATCATCGAGCCATTGAAGGTTTATTATCACCTTTAAAGTTATTAATTATTAATTCTTTCACATAAAAAGTTTTTTTAATCTACTTTAGGTATGGTTATAGAAGACTAAGTTTATTTACTCGGAACAATCTAAGGAATTAGACAGGTCTATGCTTGGTTTTATGATGCTTGTATTAGACGTGGAAAGAGGGTTATAGAGGTGTACAGTATTGATCATACATCTGATTCCCAAAAAGGCATATCATATATGCAACGGATTTCCGAAGGCTATGACAAATTTTAGCAACAAATTTTTACGTCGGTTATTAGTAAGCGATCAATGACGAATATACTTTTTTGTAAAAATTACCAAAAGAATAACTCACTGACGGACTATCGACAAAATTTAAGAAAAACTCACTAATAGATCACATATAGATTTTATGTGATAGGCTAGCGGCCAGTTTTGTAGATAAAAAAAAAAATATAAATTCATGAAAAAATTAACAATAATTACATATTCAACAAAGGAAAAATCTTGAAATATACATAAAATCTATATTTTAAAACCATTAAATATAAATCCACCAATTGGGTATTCATTATTCATTCATTCATTGTTTACTTTACTTCTCCATGCAAAGATAAAAACGAAAACAATCTTGAAAAGTAATTCCACCTTGAGGACCCACCACCTCCATTTTTAACAAAGATGTTCCTTAGAATGTCACCATTCATTAGAAACATCTTTCCCAAGGAAAACAATCCACTTCACATCAGAATATGTGATTCGGATTCCGATCCCTCCGAAATGAGAAGACACCTTCAGATCAACAATCTCATATTAAATCGAGTGAAAACGATGGAAATTTTAGCAAATTTACATTCAAATTAACACACCTTCAGATACATCTTCTTGTGTTCCCTCAAACACCATATATGATATTCCCTTTCACACTGCAAGGAGGATAAATCTAACAATCAGAAATCAAAACGCAGCATAATTGGATTTTTTTGAATGACCATTTTAACCTTGTACCAAAACTAAAACAAGCACTATACTACAGGGACCAAATTTATTGATATATATTTAAGGAATGAGCATGTCAAGATCTAGTGATCAGATATGCAACTTCTGTCAACATTGCCATCATCTCCAAACATCATTCAGTAAGAATGGAACAAGATGTCAGATTTAGACCTTACTTAAGCGTTACTTGATATAGCATAAATTGGAAAGTTGAGAATTAAAAATTTATTGGCATCAAAACAATTACATAAGAAAACGTTTTATAAACTTACCTTTGAAAGGAGAACAGCAATACATGTGAAGCCTTTTTGTTACAATCAATGAAAACCTGCAGAAATAAAATAAATGGTAATCTACTGATTAATCTGTAGCAGCCGTGTAAAAGAATAATAAAAACACTACTTTATAGTTTATAGTTTATACTCACATGAAACATTCACATGAAAGATATCAAAAGCTTATGAACATTTTGTTATCATGAGAAACATCTTTGCCAAGGAACACAATCAACTTGACATCAGAAAACGTAAGGTACAGTGGCCTGGAGAAACCCACAAAACCAACCCTTGAAATGCTATGAACACCTAACTGGTACCGATCTGATTCAACTAGACTGACAACAGATCAAGAAAGTGTGAGTCACAGGAGAACAGCATATATAAACTTCGAAACTACAAAAAAAAAAAGGACAAAACAGGTTCAAAACACATGATTCAGAATGATAACTTACATGGTTTTTCTTACAAAATATTGCGGATCTTTGCTAGTTTTTTGATCTGTGTGCATGATAGAGAATTTTTTTTTTTTGAAATCAACACATAAAAGTCTTGGTGATTTGCATGACCCAAAAGACACAGATCGATAACTCTATCAAACCAATGCATGATTTTCAGATATGCATTATCCTCCTAAGCTCTTAATTATTTGTGAATAGTTTGATGTTTGGATCCTGGATCTAGATTCAGTTGATTATGACAGCGGCTGTGGATCCTCAACATCTAATATATATAGTAAGAAAAGTGTGGGCGTCAACCCTAATCCTGATCTCTAGCGATGGTGATTTGCATCAACCTCCCCTAAAATTGTACATATCGTCACATACAGCCCAACCATTAAGAAAAATGACGCTTTTTATTTGTAGTTTTTTTAACAGATCTTAAATATTTGTAAATGGTCATAATACTCCTTTGTATACATAACTATTTTTTTAATGGTTCTTATTTGTAAATGGCCACACTATCTTTATTTGTATTTTTTTTTCAAAAACATTTGATTCATTTTTCTTGCTTGTTTAAGTGAGAATATCTTCTATCATTTGACATTGTGATTATTCGAGGTTGACTATACCTTATTCATTGTTTAGCCTTTCAACATGATAGGGTGTCATTAGCACAAACTTATTATAATGTTTGGCTACAAAATTAAAGTTTTCACAAAAAGTTGAAATTATGATTGTGTTAAATGAAATCATAATAATCTTGTATACTGATAATTATATTTATTTAAAAATTTAATTTCATGAAAAACTGATCTTAATAATGTAAATCAGGTAAAATTGTACATATATTTATCGTTATGCACCTCCTCGAGTTAAACTCTCGATGTCTAAAAAAGCTCAACGAGAAAGATTCAATTTTATGAAAAGTCTGTCCGCAAGTTCACTTGGATGATTTTTCGATTACTCACACCCGATGTTTTGATATGTACACATTCTGCTATATTCATTGCGACATTGCATTTAAAGTATATTTGGATTTCTTTTTTGTTTCAATGCAGAATGAGTTATAGAACATGTCAACGACAGTTAGAATGAATTTTGATAAGCATGCAAGAAACATAACACATGCACAAACCTCCACTGGACGATTGATTCTCGAGGATCAAGTTTGTGGGTAAATATCCATTGATGGTCGATCATTAATTTCCAGAATGACATAGTGTAGAATATTTATTAAAATATATTTCTAAAATTGGTCTAGGTTTTAACACTAATGTTCGATTTAATGAGCTTACCAAAATTAACTATAGGTAATGTGATAACTGTCTCAAGCAACTCTTACACGGGATTGCTCCAAAGAAACCCTAGATTCCTTGTTTGATACTATATACTCCACCGCTAACGTTCAAGATTCCTCAATAAACAACAAAAGGGAAACAAAACAAGTGGTATTTAGGGGTAAAATGACCATTTTTACCATCTTACTTTACTACAATGCTATATTGCTATTTTACACAATTACTTATACTCACATTATGTGCAAAAAAAAAAGCAATGCATTTTTCTGCTATCTCATAAACATGGTAATTATGGGTGATTCAGAAAAATAAATAGGACTTCTTAGGGTAGGGGTATTTTAGGTAACTATATTGTCTTAGTTTCTTATGCACGGTAAATGAATTAGACAAGTAGAAAGACTAAAAGAAAACTATGTTGTTATTACTTAGCAATTTCTTATATACTTTAACAACAATGTACATTGAAATATTTGGACATTTATCTAATTATATTTAATTGCACTTTTTTACCTTTAATTTTAACAATAATGTTTATGTAACACCTCAAATCTTAGACCAATTTTTTTTTCATTTTAAATTTACCGAAAACAAGTTTCACAAATAAAGTTATCAAACACATAGTTATCCAAAACAACCGTTTTCACAAAATATCAGAGTTTTTGAAACTGTCCCAAACCTCTATCCATCCTCCCAGCGAGTGTGCACAATCAGACATTCGCCCTCCCGCACTTCTCAAAACTACCTGAAACACATAAATCAACAACTGTAACCACGAAGCTTAGTGAGTTCTCCAAGATATCACACACAACACCACATAAATAAATAGCTATGGGTTATCAGCAACCTTGGGGACTATCAACAATACCAGTGGGCAACAACATACCTTATGAGTTATCAGCAACTCTAGGGACTGTCCTCAGTCTCAGTCACACGTAACAACGTAACACAAAATAACAGCAGACCCAACTGATCATCATAAATACAACTATTCTACCAGACAGGTAAGGATAACTGAGGAGACTCGCATTATACTATCGACAAGTAAATGTCATAGCCGTACTGCCATAATTAGACTTCTCCTAGCGAACAAAATAATTAAACCTACTTAGTATTTAACATCCAAATCTAAGTCAAAAGTCAACGAAATTCGACTGCCCAATGCGTATGCTTGGCATACACTTCGTTACACGGGGCGTACAATGCGAACAGTGACCAGAAGGCGAAGGAACTGGCTGATGGGTTTTATACAAAGCAACATCCTATGCGCTCATGCAAACCCTAAAGCTTGGATCTAGGTTTCTCTATTTTACATGCAATTCATCCAAGGCTACCAAAAATTGGCATCCAAGTGATCTTAGAAGAGTCCATTTTCTCAGCTCCTAACTATGTGTAAGAATCCGACAAATATTTTCTAAATTTTTCATAATGCATTCCTAATTTTCCAAATTGGGCCCAAGTATATCCATTAGGCCTTATCCTAAAGCTCAATCCAAATATTATAGTCCATATGCTTGTTTTTGGATTGCCCATCAGTAGCCCAATCGCCAAAGCCCAATAGAAAGGCCAAACTCAAGGCAAAGCAAAATTAGGGTTTCTCACATGAAATGACGATTAGGGTTAAGTAATCTAACTTAACCCGTTAAACACTTAATCCATTAAAGTCCATCACTCTATTAGGCCATTCATACAATGTAGTTGGACATAAATCAAAATTCCAGTATAATAGTTCAAACGCGTGTCCCGACAATTCCCAAAGTAACATTCCCAGAGTTAGGGTTTTATAAACCCTAATAAGGGTTTCCAATCCAATCACAATCCTACTGAGTCCAAGATTAAGCAACTAGGCCAATTAGGGTTCCACAAGGCCAGACACCACCCACTGCCACCTCGGCGGTGGTGGTCGGCAGCAGCCACCATTTGCAATGGTGGTGGTGGTAGTTCCTGCCCAAAAATTGCATATACCACTTCACACAAAATATACACACACACACGTAGCCACTAGAGTTGGTGGTTAGTGGTGGAAAAACGGTGGCAGCCACCACCTCATGGTGGTGGTGACGGACCTTCATTGATTTTCCGGCCAAAAATGGCTCATACAGCAACAATAACACCGAAAACAACATATATTCTAGACATACATCCACCCAGCCACCTTCCATGCGGCTGATGTTGCCGGAAAGTTACGAAAATAGTTGCCAAAGGCCACCGACGGCAGCGGTGAAGCATCTGATGTCGAACACGCACAAAGGGACGGAGGAGAGGAGGGAGACAAGTGGCAGATGGTCTTACCTGAAGCCTCTCGGTAGGTCGCGCCCTTGCTGCAGTGAACACGTCCTTTTGTCGACCATCAGCGGTTTTCCGGGTTGTTTACGATGTCTCCGGCAGCGACGTTGTGGCATTTAGATGGCGATGGATCGGCGGCAGCGGCGTTGTGGCGTGTAGGTGGAGTTTCATTTTATCTGGACGCATCTAAGTAGTTTACTGAACCGTACCTTTTTTTAGATTAACGAATACAAGAAAATGTTAGTTTGGTTATTACAATCTTTTAGTTTGATGCATAACTCTTGATGTTGTTCCCATTCATATTTTCATTGAGATAAAAAGTGTGCAAGTCTAAAACTAATTTTGCTTCATACTTTTTCTTATAATGATGAGTTTAAAGGTGATTATGAAATAAAAAATGATTGTGATATCATCGATCCATTGAAGGTTTATTATCACCTTTAAAGTTATTTATTATTAATTTTTTTACATAAAAAGTTTTTTTAATCTACTTTAGGTATGGTTATAGAAGACTAAGTTTATTTTACTTGGAACAATCTAAGAACTTAGAAAGGTCTATGCTTGGTTTTATAATGCTTGTATTAGACGTGGAAAGAAGGTTATAGAGGTGTATAGTATTGATTATACATCTGATTCCCAAAAAGCCATATCATATATGCAACGGATTTCCGACGGCTATGGCAAATTTTAGCAACGAATTTCTAGGTCGGTTATTAGTACCGATCAATGATGAATATACTTTTTTGTAAAAATTACCAAAATAATAACTCACTAACGGACTATCGATGAAATTTAAGAAAAACTCACTAATAGATCACATATAGATTTTATGTGATAGGCTAGCGGCGACTTTTGTATATAAAAAAAAATGTAAATTCATGAAAAAATTAACAATAATTACATATTTAACAAAGGAAAAATCTTGAAACATACATCAAATCTGTATTTTAAAACCATCAAATATAAATCCACCAATTGGGTATTCATTATTCATTCATTCTTTGTTTACTTTACTTCTCCATGCAAAGACAAAAACTAAAACAATTTTGAAAATTAATTCCACCTTGAGGACCCACCACCTCCATTTCTAACAAAGATGTTCTTTAGAATGTCAACATTCATTAGAAATATCTTTCCCAAGGAAAACAATCCACTTCTCATCGGAATATGTGATTCCGATTCCGATCCCTCCGAAATGAGAAGACACCTTCAGATCAACAATCTCATATTAAATCGAGTGAAAACGATGGAAATTTTAGCAAATTTAGATTCAAATTAACACACCTTCAGATACATCTTCTTGTGTTCCCTCAAACACCGTATATGATATTCCCTTTCACACTGCAAGGAGGATAAATCTAACAATCAGAAATCAAAACGCAGCATAATTGGATTTTTTTGAATGACCATTTATCCTTGTACCAAAACTAAAACAAGCACTATACTACAGGGACCAAATTTATTGATATATATTTAAGGAATGAGCATGCCAAGATCTAGTGATCAGATATGCAACTTCTGTCAACATTGCCATCATCTCCAAACATCATTCAGTAAGAATGGAACAAGATGTCAGATTTAGACCTTACTTAAGCGTTACTTGATATAGCATAAATTGGAAAGTTGAGAATTAAAAATTTATTGGCATCAAAACAAATACATAAGAAAACGTTTTATAAACTTACCTTTGAAAGGAGAACAGCAATACATGTGAAGCCTTTTTGTTACAATCAATGAAAACCTGCAGAAATAAAATAAATGGTAATCTACTGATTAATCTGTAGCAGCCGTGTAAAAGAATAATAAAAACACTACTTTATAGTTTATAGTTTATACTCACATGAAACATTCACATGAAAGATATCAAAAGCTTATGAACATTTTGTTATCATCAGAAACATCTTTGCCAAGGAACACAATCCACTTGACATCAGAAAGGGTAAGGTACAGTGGCCTGGAGAAACCCACAAAACCAACCCTTGAAATGCTATGAACACCTAACTGGTACCGATCAGATTCAACTAGACTGACAACAGATCAAGAAAGTGTGAGTCACAGGAGAACAGCATATATAAACTTCGAAACTACAAAAAAAAAGGACAAAACAGCTTCAAAACACATGATTCAGAATGATAACTTACATGGTTTTTCTTACAAAATATTGCGGATCTTTGCTAGTTTTTTGATCTGTGTGCATGATAGAGAATTTTTTTTTTGAAATCAACAAATAAAAGTCTTGGTGATTTGCATGACCCAAAAGACACAGATCGATAACTTTATCAAACCAATGCATGATTTTCAGATATGCATTATCCTCCTAAGCTCTTAATTATTTGTGAATAGTTTGATGTTTGGATCCTGGATGTAGATTCAGTTGATTATGACAGCGGCTGTGGATCCTCAACATCTAATATATATAGTAAGAAAAGTGTGGGCGTCAACCCTAATCCTGATCTCTAGCGATGGTGATTTGCATCAACCTCCGCTAAAATTGTACATATCGTCACATACAGCCCAACCATTAAGAAAAATGACGCTTTTTATTTGTAGTTTTTTTAACAGATCTTAAATATTTGTAAATGGTCATAATACACCTTTGTATACATAACTATTTTTTTAACGGTTCTTATTTGTAAATGGCCACACTATCTTTATTTGTATTTTTTTTCAAAAACATTTGATACATTTTTCTTGCTTGTTTAAGTGAGAATATCTTCAATCATTTGACATTATGATTATTCGAGGTTGACTATACCTTATTCATTGTTTAGCCTTTCAACATGACAGGCTGTCATTAGCACAAACTTATTATAATGTTTGGCTACAAAATTAAAGTTTTCACAAAAAGTTGAAATTATGATTGTGTTAAATGAAATCATAATAATCTTGTATAATGATAATTATATTTATTTATAAATTTAATTTCATGAAGAAACTGATTGTAATAATGTAAATAAGGTAAAATTGTACATATATTTATCGTTTTGCACCCCCTCGAGTTAAACTCTCGATGTCTAAGAAAGCTCAACGAGAAAGATTCAATTTTATGAAAGGTCTGTCCGCAAGTTCACTTGGATGATTTTTCGATTACTCACACCCGATGTTTTGATATGTACACATTGTGCTATATTCATTGCGACATTGCATTTAAAGTATATTTGGATTTCTTTTTTTGTTTCAATGCAGTATGAGTTATAGAACATGTCAACGACAGTTAGAATGAATTTTGATAAGCATGCAAGAAACATAACACATGCACAAACCTCCACTGGACGATTGATTCTCGAGGATCAAGTTTGTGGGTAAATATCCATTGATGGTCGATCATTAATTTCCAGAATGACATAGTGTAGAATATTTATCAAAATATATTTCTAAAATTGGTCTAGGTTTTAACACTAATGTTCGATTTAATAAGCTTACCAAAATTAACTATAGGTAATCTGATAACTGTCTCAAGCAACTCTTACACGGGATTGCTCCAAAGAAACCCTAGACTCCTTGTTTGATACTATATACTCCAACGCTAACGTTCAAGATTCCTCAATAAACAACAAAAGGGAAACAAAACAAGTGGTATTTAGGGTAAAATGACCATTTTTACCATCTTACTTTACTACAATGCTATATTGCTATTTTACACAATTACTTATACTCACATTATGTGCAAAAAAAAAGCAATGCATTTTTCTGCTATCTCATAAACATGGTAATTATGGGTGATTCAGAAAAATAAATAGGACTTCTTAGGGCAGGGTTATTTTAGGTAACTAGATTGTTTTAGTTTCTTATGCACGGTAAATGAATTAGACAAGTAGAAAGACTAAAAGAATATAATGTTGTTATTACTTAGCAATTTCTTATATACTTTAACAACAATGTACATTGAAATATTTGGACATTTATCTAATTATATTTAATTGCACTTTTTTTCCTTTAATTTTAACAATAATGTTTATGTAACACCTCAAATCTTAGACCAATTTTTTTTTTCATTTTAAATTTACCGAAAACAAGTTTCACAAATAAAGTTATCAAACACATAGTTATCCAAAACAACCATTTTCACAAAATATCAGAGTTTTTCAAACTGTCCCAAACCTCTATCCATCCTCCCAACGAGTGTGCACAATCAAACATTCGCCTCCCGCACTTCTCAAAACTACCTGAAACACATAAATCAACAACTGTAACCACGAAGCTTAGTGAGTTCTCCAAGATATGACACACAACACCACATAAATAAATAGCTATGAGTTATCAGCAACCTTGGGGACTATCAACAATACCGGTGGGCAACAACACACCTTATGAGTTATCAGCAACTTTAGGGACTGTCCTCAGTCTCAGTCACATGTAACAACGTAACACAAAATAACAGCAGACCCAACTGATCATCATAAATACAACTATTCAACCAGACAGGTAAGGATAACTGAGGAGACTCACCTTATACTAACGACAATTAAATGTCATAGCCGAACTGCTTGAATTAGACTTCTCATAGTGAACGAAATAATTAACCCTAATTAATATTTAACATCCAAATCTAAGTCAAAAGTCAACGAAATTCGACTACCCAATGCGTATGCTTGGCGTACACTTCATTACACGGGGCGTACAACGCGAACAGTGACCAGACGACAAAGGAACAGGCTGATGGGTTTTATACAAAAGAACATCCTATGTGCTCATGCAAACCCTAAAGCTTGGATCTAGGTTTCTCTATTGTACATGCAATTCATCCGTGGCTACCAAAAATTGGCATCCAAGTGATCTTAGAAGAGTCCATTTTCTCAGTTCCTAACTATGTGTAAGAATCCGACAAATATTTTTAAATTTTTCATAATGCATTCCTAATTTTCCCAGTTGGGCCCAAGTATATCCATTAGGCCTTATCCTAAAGCTCAAACCAAATATTATAGTCCATATGCTTGTTTTTGGATGGCCCATCAGTAGCCCAATCACCAAAGCCCAATAGAAAGGCCAAACTCAAGGCCAAAGCAAAATTAGGGTTTCTCACATGAAATGATGATTATGGTTAAGTAATCTAACTTAACCCATTAGACACTTAATCCATTAAAGTCCATCACTCTATTAGGCCATTCATACAATTTAGTTGGACATAAATCAAAATTCCAATATAATAGTCCAAACGCGTGTCCCGACAATTCCCAAAGTAACATTCCCAGAGTTAGGGTTTTATAAACCCTAATTAGGGTTTCCAATCCAATCACAATCCTACTGAGTCCAAGATTAAGCAACTAGGCCAATTAGGGTTCCACTAGGCCAGACACCACCCACTGCCACCTCGGCGGTGGTGGTTGGCAACAGCCACCATTTGCAATGGTGGTGGTGGTGGTGGTTCCTGCCCAAAAATTGCATATACCACTTCACACATAATACACACACACACACACGTAGCCACTAGAGATGGTGGTTAGTGGTGGAAAAACGATGGCAGCCACCACTTGATGGTGGTGGTGACGGACCTTCATTGATTTTCCGGCCAAAAATGGCTCATACAGCAACAATAACACCGACAACAACATATATTCTAGACATACATCCATCCAGCCACCTTCCATGCGGCTGATGTTGTCGGAAAGTTACGAAAATAGTTGGCAAAGGCCACCGACGGCAGCGGTGAAGCATCTGATGTCGAACACGCACAAAAAGACGGAGGAGAGGAGGGAGACAAGTGGCAGATGGTCTTACCTGAAGCCTCTCGGTAGTTCGCGCCCTTGCTGCAGCGAACACGTCCTTTTGTCGACCATCAGCGGTTTTCCAGGTTGTTTACGATGTCTCCGGCAGCGACGTTGTGGCATTTAGATGGCGATGGATCGGCGGCAGCGGCGTTGTGGCGTGTAGGTGGAGTTTCATTTTATCTGGAAGCATCTAAGTAGTTTACTGAACCGTACCTTTTTTTAAATTAACTAATACAAGAAACTGTTAGTTTGGTTATTACAATCTTTTAGTTTGATGCATAACTCTTGATGTTGTTCCCATTCATATTTTCATTGAGATAAAAAGTGTGCAAGTATAAAACTAATTTTGCTTCATACTTTTTCTTATAATGATGAGTTTAAAGGTGATTATGAAATAAAAAATGATTGTGATATCATCGAGCCATTGAAGGTTTATTATCACCTTTAAAGTTATTTATTATTAATTTTTTTACATAAAAAGTTTTTTTAGTCTACTTTAGGTATGGTTATAGAAGACTAAGTTTATTTTACTTGGAACAATCTAAGAAATTAGAAAGGTCTATGCTTGGTTTTATGATGCTTGTATTAGACGTGGAAAGAGGGTTATAGAGGTGTATAGTATTGATTATACATCTGATTCCCAAACAGGCATATCATATATGCAACGGATTTCCGACGGCTACGACAAATTTTAGCAACGAATTTTTATATTAGATAAAAATCGGAAGGTTCTTTCTTGACCTAACTACAAAAATGCAGATTTTTGGAAAGATACAAAATAGAACTTCTAAAGCAAAATAGAATAGAAATGACTAGTCTTAGAATATAGTTGAACCAAAACACCTATTTTTTTTTTCGAGTCGGTTATTAGTAACCGATCAATGACGAATATACTTTTTTGTAAAAATTATCAAAAGAATAACTCACTAATGGACTATCGATGAAATTTAAGAAAAAATCACTAATAGATCACGTATAGATTTTATGTGATAGGCTAGCGGCGACTTTTGTATATAAAAAAAATATAAATTCATGAAAACATTAACAATAATTACATATTTAACAAAGGAAAAATCTTGAAACATACATCAAATCTATATTTTAAAAACATCAAATATATATCCACCAATTGGGTATTCATTATTCATTCGTTCATTGTTTACTTTACTTCTCAATGCAAAGACAAAAACAAAAACAATCTTGAAAAGTAATTCCACCTTGAGGACCCACCACCTCCATTTCTAACAAAGATGTTCCTTAGAATGTCACAATTCATTAGAAACATCTTTCCCAAGGAAAACAATCCATTTCACATCGGAATATGTGATTCCGATTCCGATCCCTCCGAAATGAGAAGACACCTTCAGATCAACAATCTCATATTAAATCGAGTGAAAACGACGGAAATTTTAGCAAATTTAGATTCAAATTAACACACCTTCAGATACATCTTCTTGTGTTTCCTCAAACACGGTATATGATATTCCCTTCCACACTGCAAGGAGTATAAATCTAACAATCAGAAATGAAAAAGCAGAATAATTGGATTTTTTTGAATGACCATTTTAACCTTGTGCCAAAACTAAAACAAGCACTATACTACAGGGACCAAATTTATTGATATATATTTAAGGAATGAGCATGTCAAGATCTAGTGATCAGATCTGCAGCTTTTGTCAACATTGCCATGATCCCCAAACATCATTCAGTAAGAATGGAACAAGATGTCAGATTTAGATCTTACTTAAGCGTTACTTGATATAGCATAAATTGGAAAGTAGAGAATTAAAAATTTATTGGCATCAAAACAATTACATAAGAAAACGTTTTATAAACTTACCTTTGAAAGGGTAAGCTAATGTACAGTGGCCCCTGGACAAACCCACGAAACCGACTTTTGAAATGCTATGAACACCTAACTGGTACCGATCTGATTCAACTAGACTGACAACAGATCAAGAAAGTGTGAGTCACAGGAGAACAACAGATATAGACTCCGAAACAACAAAAAAAAGGACACAACAGCTTCAAAACACATGATTCAGAATGATAACTTACATGTTTTTTCTTACAAAATATTGCGGGTCTTTGCTAGTTTTTTGATCTGTGTGCATGATAGAGAATTTTTTTTTTTTGAAATCAACACATAAAAGTCTTGGTGATTTGCATGACCCAAAAGACACAGATCGATAACTTTATCAAACCAATGCATGATTTTCAGATATGCATTATCCTCCTAAGCTCTTAATTATTTGTGAATAGTTTGATGTTTGGATCCTGGATGTAGATTCAGTTGATTATGACAGCGGCTGTGGATCCTCAACATCTAATATATATAGTAAGAAAAGTGTGGGCGTCAACCCTAATCCTGATCTCTAGCGATGGTGATTTGCATCAACCTCCCCTAAAATTGTACATATCGTCACATACAGCCCAACCATTAAGAAAAATGACGCTTTTTATTTGTAGTTTTTTTAACAGATCTTAAATATTTGTAAATGGTCATAATACTCCTTTGTATACATAACTATTTTTTTAACGGTTCTTATTTGTAAATGGCCACACTATCTTTATTTGTATTTTTTTTTCAAAAACATTTGATACATTTTTCTTGCTTGTTTAAGTGAGAATATCTTCTATCATTTGACATTGTGATTATTCGAGGTTGACTATACCTTATTCATTGTTTAGCCTTTCAACATGACAGGGTGTCATTAGCACAAACTTATTATAATGTTTGGCTACAAAATTAAAGTTTTCACAAAAAGTTGAAATTATGATTGTGTTAAATGAAATCATAATAATCTTGTATACTGATAATTATATTTATTTAAAAATTTAATTTCATGAAAAACTGATCTTAATAATGTAAATCAGGTAAAATTGTACATATATTTATCGTTTTGCACCTCCTCGAGTTAAACTCTCGATGTCTAAGAAAGCTCAACGAGAAAGATTCAATTTTATGAAAGGTCTGTCCGCAAGTTCACTTGGATGATTTTTCGATTACTCACACCCGATGTTTTGATATGTACACATTGTGCTATATTCATTGCGACATTGCATTTAAAGTATATTTGGATTTCTTTTTTGTTTCAATGCAGTATGAGTTATAGAACATGTCAACGACAGTTAGAATGAATTTTGATAAGCATGCAAGAAACATAACACATGCACAAACCTCCACTGGATGATTGATTCTCGAGGATCAAGTTTGTGGGTAAATATCCATTGATGGTCGATCATTAATTTCCAGAATGACATAGTGTAGAATATTTATCAAAATATATTTCTAAAATTGGTCTAGGTTTTAACACTAATGTTCGATTTAATGAGCTTACCAAAATTAACTATAGGTAATCTGATAACTGTCTCAAGCAACTCTTACACGGGATTGCTCCAAAGAAACCCTAGACTCCTTGTTTGATACTATATACTCCACCGCTAACGTTCAATATTGCTTAATAAACAACAAAAGGGAAACAAAACAAGTGGTATTTAGGGTAAAATGACCATTTTTACCATCTTACTTTACTACAATGCTATATTGCTGTTTTACACAATTACTTATACTCACATTATGTGCAAAAAAAAAAGCAATGCATTTTTCTGCTATCTCATAAACATGGTAATTATGGGTGATTCAGAAAAATAAATAGGACTTCTTAGGGCAGGGGTATTTTAGGTAACTAGATTGTTTTAGTTTCTTATGCACGGTAAATGAATTAGACAAGTAGAAAGACTAAAAGAATACAATGTTGTTATTACTTAGCAATTTCTTATATACTTTAACAACAATGTACATTGAAATATTTGGACATTTATCTAATTATATTTAATTGCACTTTTTTTCCTTTAATTTTAACAATAATGTTTATGTAACACCTAAAATCTTAGACCAATTTTTTTTTTCATTTTAAATTTACCGAAAACAAGTTTCACAAATAAAGTTATCAAACACATAGTTATCCAAAACAACCATTTTCACAAAATATCAGAGTTTTTCAAACTGTCCCAAACCTCTATCCATCCTCCCAACGAGTGTGCACAATCAAACATTCGCCTTCCCGCACTTCTCAAAACTACCTGAAACACATAAATCAACAACTGTAACCACGAAGCTTAGTGAGTTCTCCAAGATATCACACATAACACCACATAAATAAATAGCTATGAGTTATCAGCAACCTTGGGGACTATCAACAATACCGGTGGGCAAGAACACACCTTATGAGTTATCAGCAACTCTAGGGACTGTCCTCAGTCTCAGTCACACGTAACAACGTAACACAAAATAACAGCAGACCCAACTGATCATCATAAATACAACTATTCAACCAGACAGGTAAGGATAACTGAGGAGACTCACCTTATACTAACGACAATTAAATGTCATAGCCGAACTGCTAGAATTAGACTTCTCCTAGTGAACGAAATAATTAACCCTAATTACTATTTAACATCCAAATCTAAGTCAAAAGTCAACGAAATTCGACTACCCAATGCGTATGCTTGGCGTACACTTCGTTACACGGGGCGTACAACGCGAATAGTGACCAGACGACGAAGGAACTGGCTGATGGGTTTTATACAAAAGAACATCCTATGTGCTCATGCAAACCCTAAAGCTTGGATCTAGGTTTCTCTATTGTACATGCAATTCATCCGTGGCTACCAAAAATTGGCATCCAAGTGATCTTAGAAGAGTCCATTTTCTCAGCTCCTAACTATGTGTAAGAATCCGACAAATATTTTCTAAATTTTTCATAATGCATTCCTAATTTTCCCAGTTGGGCCCAAGTATATCCATTAG
The DNA here is from genome assembly GCF_051521515.1 of Lactuca serriola. NCBI lineage: Eukaryota > Viridiplantae > Streptophyta > Magnoliopsida > Asterales > Asteraceae > Lactuca > Lactuca serriola. Next base: position 154,830,359 of record NC_136408.1, on the reverse strand, counting down.
GCCTTATCCTAAAGCTCAAACCAAATATTATAGTCCATATGCTTGTTTTTGGATGGCCCATCAGTAGCCCAATCACCAAAGCCCAATAGAAAGGCCAAACTCAAGGCCAAAGCAAAATTAGGGTTTCTCACATGAAATGATGATTATGGTTAAGTAATCTAACTTAACCCATTAGACACTTAATCCATTAAAGTCCATCACTCTATTAGGCCATTCATACAATTTAGTTGGACATAATTCAAAATTCCAATATAATAGTCCAAACGCGTGTCCCGACAATTCCCAAAGTAACATTCCCAGAGTTAGGGTTTTATAAACCCTAATTAGGGTTTCCAATCCAATCACAATCCTACTGAGTCCAAGATTAAGCAACTAGGCCAATTAGGGTTCCACTAGGCCAGACACCACCCACTGCCACCTCGGCGGTGGTGGTTGGCAGCAGCCACCATTTGCAATGGTGGTGGTGGTGGTGGTTCCTGCCCAAAAATTGCATATACCACTTCACACATAATACACACACACACACACGTAGCCACTAGAGATGGTGGTTAGTGGTGGAAAAACGGTGGCAGCCACCACCTGATGGTGGTGGTGACGGACCTTCATTGATTTTCCGGCCAAAAATGGCTCATACAGCAACAATAACACCGACAACAACATATATTCTAGACATACATCCATCCAGCCACCTTCCATGCGGCTGATGTTGCCGGAAAGTTACGAAAATAGTTGCCAAAGGCCATCGACGGCAGCGGTGAAGCATCTGATGTCGAACACGCACAAAGGGACGGAGGAGAGGAGGGAGACAAGTGGCAGATGGTCTTACCTGAAGCCTCTCGGTAGTTCGCGCCCTTGCTGCAGCGAACACGTCCTTTTGTCGACCATCAGCGGTTTTCCGGGTTGTTTACGACGTCTCCGGCAGCGACGTTGTGGCATTTAGATGGCGATGGATCGGCGGCAGCGGCGTTGTGGCGTGTAGGTGGAGTTTCATTTTATCTGGACGCATCTAAGTAGTTTACTGAACCATACCTTTTTTTAAATTAACGAATACAAGAAACTGTTAGTTTGGTTATTACAATCTTTTAGTTTGATGCATAACTCTTGATGTTGTTCCCATTCTAATTTTCATTGAGATAAAAAGTGTGCAAGTATAAAACTAATTTTGCTTCATACTTTTTCTTATAATGATGAGTTTAAAGGTGATTATGAAATAAAAAATGATTGTGATATCATCGAGCCTTTGAAGGTTTATTATCACCTTTAAAGTTATTTATTATTAATTTTTTTACATAAAAAGTTTTTTTAATCTACTTTAGGTATGGTTATAGAAGACTAAGTTTATTTTACTTGGAACAATCTAAGAAATTAGAAAGGTCTATGCTTGGTTTTATGATGCTTGTATTAGACGTGGAAAGAAGGTTATAGAGGTGTATAGTATTGATTATACATCTGATTCCCAAATAGGCATATCATATATGCAACGGATTTCCGACGGCTACGACAAATTTTAGCAACGAATTTTTACGTCGGTTATTAGTAACCGATCAATGACGAATATACTTTTTTGTAAAAATTATCAAAAGAATAACTCACTAATGGACTATCGATGAAATTTAAGAAAAAATCACTAATAGATCACATATTGTAACAGCCAGGAATTCCAGGTATTGTTATATTTACGATTTTGGGTGTTTTAAGAGGGGACTCGGCGAGTTGGAGCCTAGACTCGCCGAGTAGGATCGCGGAACTGGTCGCGGGTTCGCGACTGGACTTGACGAGTCCGGATATGGACTCGGCGAGTCTGCGCTGTTTAGCGAAAACCCTAACCGTTCAGGTTTGGGACGTATATAAGGGACCTTATGGCCGTCATTGTTCACCCTAGTCCTCTGAGAGAAACCCTAATTCGATTGTTAGCATCAGGAGCAAGGTTGAAGACCATTGTTGATTTTGGAAGTGTTGCTTTGCAAGGAAGAGGAGCTTGGTTAAGGGAACAACAAGGGAAGCCACGTTCTGAGGATTGGGGACACAGAGAGCACGTTATTCAGGTAATATTTCGAGTTGCATCCTTCTATGTTGATGTGTATATGGATTTAGGGTTTATGGAACCCTTTTGTGGCTAGATTGAGTGTTACCTTAGTCCCCCAAACGATTGGAACCCTGTATTGGGATCTTTAGAAGTCCAGAATGTCCCATGCCTGAGCATTTCGGGAATCAATGGAGGTTTTGGATTGGAATCCTTATGCCTTAAGACAAAATGTAAATTATGAGTCATGGGGTGTATTATGAGCACCGAAATGAGGACCTTACGTGATGAATCAGTCTAGGAAGGCCAGACCTATGAATGGTCGGAGCAGTTCTGACCTTAGAAAGCAGTTTGAGCGGTTGCATGGCATGGACTCGCCGAGTCCGATGAACAGACTCGGCGAGTAGCTTGAAGATTAACTGGGAGTCGTCGAGTTGTTCTTCAGACCCGGCGAGTTGAGTCGGGGTGGCCCGCGATTCGTCCAGGAGGAACTCGTCGAGCCGAGGGGGATACTCGACGTGAGAAAGGGAATCTTAGAGAATCGGTGAGTCAAGGGCGAGTGGACTCAGAGTTATCGAACTCGGCGAGTCTTGGGGTGACTCGGCGAGTTAGATCGCGGGTTGAGTGAAGTTCTGAGTATGAGGACTCGGCAAGTCATAGGGTTGACTCGGCGAGTAGGGTCAGTCAGGGGTTGACTTTGACCTTGTCTTTGACCAGGGATTGACCAGTGGTTCCAAGGGTATTTTGGTAATTGTTATTTATTGTTTGAGTTCAGTGCATTGGTGGCTGTCCAGAGGTGGAGATCGTATCAGTGATCGGAGCAGCTTGAGCTATCTGTTCAGTCGGCAGTTTCGAGGTGAGTTATCCTCACTATATCGCTAGGGTTCATGGCACCAAGGCCGACCCTTTTATCGGATGGAAATCCGGGTAGTTGTCATTACATGATATGGGCCGGAAGGCATTGCTATGTGGACCGGAAGGTCAAGGCCTGGAAAGGCGTATGTATGCATTTAGTATGTTGACTGAGTCGTAGGGTAATGTTATGCTAGTGACCGGCTAGACCGGTATCTTATTTAGAGTAATGCTATGATATGTGATCTGTTGATCGATTGTTGTCTGTGAACTGCTATATGATTATGTGTTATGATTGCTAGATCTGGGGTGTGACCCGATATGTAGGGTCGATCTATGATTTGTTATGTTATGTATGCATTTTATGCTATGGGCCGGAAGGCAATATGTATGGGCCGGAAGGCAATATGTTATGGGTCGGAAGGCAATATGTCATGGGCCGGAAGGCAATATGTTGTGTTGTGGACCGGAAGGTCGGCGTGGGTAGGACCGGAAGGTTTACCCAGCAGGGACGGAAGTCCCCTGAGACACATGGACCGGAAGGTCGTGGCCTGGAAGGGCGTATATGTGGTTGGTATTTTGGGGGTATCTCACTAAGCTTTCGGGCTTACAGTTGTGGTTTTATGTTTCAGGTTCTCAAGAGTCTGTGGCAAGGCAAAGGCGTGATCGTACCGTTCCTCGCGTTGATGTGAACCTGGGAGAATACTCTGTTAAATAATGTATTGAAAACCTTTTTGTAACAACTTTATTAAAATGAGTGGTTTTTGAAAAGTTTTAATTGTTTTGAAATTTTGGACGTTACACATATAGATTTTATGTGATAGGCTAGCGGCGACTTTTGTATATAAAAAAAATATAAATTCATGAAAAAATTAACAATAATTACATATTTAACAAAGGAAAAATCTTGAAACATACATCAAATCTATATTTTAAAAACATCAAATATATATCCACCAATTGGGTATTCATTATTCATTCATTCATTGTTTACTTTACTTCTCAATGCAAAGACAAAAACAAAAACAATCTTGAAAAGTAATTCCACCTTGAGGACCCACCACCTCCATTTCTAACAAAGATGTTCCTTAGAATGTCACCATTCATTAGAAACATCTTTCCCAAGGAAAACAATCCATTTCACATCGGAATATGTGATTCCGATTCCGATCCCTCCGAAATGAGAAGACACCTTCAGATCAACAATCTCATATTAAATCGAGTGAAAACGACGGAAATTTTAGCAAATTTAGATTCAAATTAACACACCTTCAGATACATCTTCTTGTGTTTCCTCAAACACGGTATATGATATTCCCTTCCACACTGCAAGGAGTATAAATCTAACAATCAGAAATGAAAAAGCAGAATAATTGGATTTTTTTGAATGACCATTTTAACCTTGTGCCAAAACTAAAACAAGCACTATACTACAGGGACCAAATTTATTGATATATATTTAAGGAATGAGCATGTCAAGATCTAGTGATCAGATCTGCAACTTTTGTCAACATTGCCATGATCCCCAAACATCATTCAGTAAGAATGGAACAAGATGTCAGATTTAGATCTTACTTAAGCGTTACTTGATATAGCATAAATTGGAAAGTAGAGAATTAAAAATTTATTGGCATCAAAACAATTACATAAGAAAACGTTTTATAAACTTACCTTTGAAAGGGTAAGCTAATGTACAGTGGCCCCTGGACAAACCCACGAAACCGACTTTTGAAATGCTATGAACACCTAACTGGTACCGATCTGATTCAACTAGACTGACAACAGATCAAGAAAGTGTGAGTCACAGGAGAACAACAGATATAGACTCCGAAACAACAAAAAAAAAGGACACAACAGCTTCAAAACACATGATTCAGAATGATAACTTACATGTTTTTTCTTACAAAATATTGCGGGTCTTTGCTAGTTTTTTGATCTGTGTGCATGATAGAGAATTTTTTTTTTTTGAAATCAACACATAAAAGTCTTGGTGATTTGCATGACCCAAAAGACACAGATCGATAACTTTATCAAACCAATGCATGATTTTCAGATATGCATTATCCTCCTAAGCTCTTAATTATTTGTGAATAGTTTGATGTTTGGATCCTGGATCTAGATTCAGTTGATTATGACAGCGGCTGTGGATCCTCAACATCTAATATATATAGTAAGAAAAGTGTGGGCGTCAACCCTAATCCTGATCTCTAGCGATGGTGATTTGCATCAACCTCCCCTAAAATTGTACATATCGTCACATACAGCCCAACCATTAAGAAAAATGACGCTTTTTATTTGTAGTTTTTTTAACAGATCTTAAATATTTGTAAATGGTCATAATACTCCTTTGTATACATAACTATTTTTTTAATGGTTCTTATTTGTAAATGGCCACACTATCTTTATTTGTATTTTTTTTTCAAAAACATTTGATACATTTTTCTTGCTTGTTTAAGTGAGAATATCTTCTATCATTTGACATTGTGATTATTCGAGGTTGACTATACCTTATTCATTGTTTAGCCTTTCAACATGATAGGGTGTCATTAGCACAAACTTATTATAATGTTTGGCTACAAAATTAAAGTTTTCACAAAAAGTTGAAATTATGATTGTGTTAAATGAAATCATAATAATCTTGTATACTGATAATTATATTTATTTAAAAATTTAATTTCATGAAAAACTGATCTTAATAATGTAAATCAGGTAAAATTGTACATATATTTATCGTTATGCACCTCCTCGAGTTAAACTCTCGATGTCTAAAAAAGCTCAACGAGAAAGATTCAATTTTATGAAAGGTCTGTCCGCAAGTTCACTTGGATGATTTTTCGATTACTCACACCCGATGTTTTGATATGTACACATTCTGCTATATTCATTGCGACATTGCATTTAAAGTATATTTGGATTTCTTTTTTGTTTCAATGCAGAATGAGTTATAGAACATGTCAACGACAGTTAGAATGAATTTTGATAAGCATGCAAGAAACATAACACATGCACAAACCTCCACTGGACGATTGATTCTCGAGGATCAAGTTTGTGGGTAAATATCCATTGATGGTCGATCATTAATTTCCAGAATGACATAGTGTAGAATATTTATCAAAATATATTTGTAAAATTGGTCTAGGTTTTAACACTAATGTTCGATTTAATGAGCTTACCAAAATTAACTATAGGTAATGTGATAACTGTCTCAAGCAACTCTTACACGGGATTGCTCCAAAGAAACCCTAGACTCCTTGTTTGATACTATATACTCCACCGCTAACGTTCAAGATTCCTCAATAAACAACAAAAGGGAAACAAAACAAGTGGTATTTAGGGGTAAAATGACCATTTTTACCATCTTACTTTACTACAATGCTATATTGCTATTTTACACAATTACTTATACTCACATTATGTGCAAAAAAAAAAAGCAATGCATTTTTCTGCTATCTCATAAACATGGTAATTATGGGTGATTCAGAAAAATAAATAGGACTTCTTAGGGTAGGGGTATTTTAGGTAACTATATTGTCTTAGTTTCTTATGCACGGTAAATGAATTAGACAAGTAGAAAGACTAAAAGAAAACTATGTTGTTATTACTTAGCAATTTCTTATATACTTTAACAACAATGTACATTGAAATATTTGGACATTTATCTAATTATATTTAATTGCACTTTTTTACCTTTAATTTTAACAATAATGTTTATGTAACACCTCAAATCTTAGACCAATTTTTTTTTCATTTTAAATTTACCGAAAACAAGTTTCACAAATAAAGTTATCAAACACATAGTTATCCAAAACAACCGTTTTCACAAAATATCAGAGTTTTTGAAACTGTCCCAAACCTCTATCCATCCTCCCAGCGAGTGTGCACAATCAGACATTCGCCCTCCCGCACTTCTCAAAACTACCTGAAACACATAAATCAACAACTGTAACCACGAAGCTTAGTGAATTCTCCAAGATATCACACACAACACCACATAAATAAATAGCTATGGGTTATCAGCAACCTTGGGGACTATCAACAATACCAGTGGGCAACAACATACCTTATGAGTTATCAGCAACTCTAGGGATTGTCCTCAGTCTCAGTCACACGTAACAACGTAACACAAAATAACAGCAGACCCAACTGATCATCATAAATACAACTATTCTACCAGACAGGTAAGGATAACTGAGGAGACTCGCCTTATACTATCGACAAGTAAAAATGATTGTGATATCATCGATCCATTGAAGGTTTATTATCACCTTTAAAGTTATTTATTATTAATTTTTTTACATAAAAAGTTTTTTTAATCTACTTTAGGTATGGTTATAGAAGACTAAGTTTATTTTACTTGGAACAATCTAAGAACTTAGAAAGGTCTATGCTTGGTTTTATAATGCTTGTATTAGACGTGGAAAGAAGGTTATAGAGGTGTATAGTATTGATTATACATCTGATTCCCAAAAAGCCATATCATATATGCAACGGATTTCCGACGGCTATGGCAAATTTTAGCAACGAATTTCTAGGTCGGTTATTAGTACCGATCAATGACGAATATACTTTTTTGTAAAAATTACCAAAATAATAACTCACTAACGGACTATCGATGAAATTTAAGAAAAACTCACTAATAGATCACATATAGATTTTATGTGATAGGCTAGCGGCGACTTTTGTATATAAAAAAAAAATGTAAATTCATGAAAAAATTAACAATAATTACATATTTAACAAAGGAAAAATCTTGAAACATACATCAAATCTGTATTTTAAAACCATCAAATATAAATCCACCAATTGGGTATTCATTATTCATTCATTCTTTGTTTACTTTACTTCTCCATGCAAAGACAAAAACTAAAACAATTTTGAAAATTAATTCCACCTTGAGGACCCACCACCTCCATTTCTAACAAAGATGTTCCTTAGAATGTCAACATTCATTAGAAATATCTTTCCCAAGGAAAACAATCCACTTCTCATCGGAATATGTGATTCCGATTCCGATCCCTCCGAAATGAGAAGACACCTTCAGATCAACAATCTCATATTAAATCGAGTGAAAACGATGGAAATTTTAGCAAATTTAGATTCAAATTAACACACCTTCAGATACATCTTCTTGTGTTCCCTCAAACACCGTATATGATATTCCCTTTCACACTGCAAGGAGGATAAATCTAACAATCAGAAATCAAAACGCAGCATAATTGGATTTTTTTGAATGACCATTTATCCTTGTACCAAAACTAAAACAAGCACTATACTACAGGGACCAAATTTATTGATATATATTTATGGAATGAGCATGCCAAGATCTAGTGATCAGATATGCAACTTCTGTCAACATTGCCATCATCTCCAAACATCATTCAGTAAGAATGGAACAAGATGTCAGATTTAGACCTTACTTAAGCGTTACTTGATATAGCATAAATTGGAAAGTTGAGAATTAAAAATTTATTGGCATCAAAACAAATACATAAGAAAACGTTTTATAAACTTACCTTTGAAAGGAGAACAGCAATACATGTGAAGCCTTTTTGTTACAATCAATGAAAACCTGCAGAAATAAAATAAATGGTAATCTACTGATTAATCTGTAGCAGCCGTGTAAAAGAATAATAAAAACACTACTTTATAGTTTATAGTTTATACTCACATGAAACATTCACATGAAAGATATCAAAAGCTTATGAACATTTTGTTATCATCAGAAACATCTTTGCCAAGGAACACAATCCACTTGACATCAGAAAGGGTAAGGTACAGTGGCCTGGAGAAACCCACAAAACCAACCCTTGAAATGCTATGAACACCTAACTGGTACCGATCAGATTCAACTAGACTGACAACAGATCAAGAAAGTGTGAGTCACAGGAGAACAGCATATATAAACTTCGAAACTACAAAAAAAAAGGACAAAACAGCTTCAAAACACATGATTCAGAATGATAACTTACATGGTTTTTCTTACAAAATATTGCGGATCTTTGCTAGTTTTTTGATCTGTGTGCATGATAGAGAATTTTTTTTTTGAAATCAACAAATAAAAGTCTTGGTGATTTGCATGACCCAAAAGACACAGATCGATAACTTTATCAAACCAATGCATGATTTTCAGATATGCATTATCCTCCTAAGCTCTTAATTATTTGTGAATAGTTTGATGTTTGGATCCTGGATCTAGATTCAGTTGATTATGACAGCGGCTGTGGATCCTCAACATCTAATATATATAGTAAGAAAAGTGTGGGCGTCAACCCTAATCCTGATCTCTAGCGATGGTGATTTGCATCAACCTCCCCTAAAATTGTACATATCGTCACATACAGCCCAACCATTAAGAAAAATGACGCTTTTTATTTGTAGTTTTTTTAACAGATCTTAAATATTTGTAAATGGTCATAATACACCTTTGTATACATAACTATTTTTTTAACGGTTCTTATTTGTAAATGGCCACACTATCTTTATTTGTATTTTTTTTCAAAAACATTTGATACATTTTTCTTGCTTGTTTAAGTGAGAATATCTTCAATCATTTGACATTATGATTATTCGAGGTTGACTATACCTTATTCATTGTTTAGCCTTTCAACATGACAGGCTGTCATTAGCACAAACTTATTATAATGTTTGGCTACAAAATTAAAGTTTTCACAAAAAGTTGAAATTATGATTGTGTTAAATGAAATCATAATAATCTTGTATAATGATAATTATATTTATTTATAAATTTAATTTCATGAAGAAACTGATTGTAATAATGTAAATAAGGTAAAATTGTACATATATTTATCGTTTTGCACCCCCTCGAGTTAAACTCTCGATGTCTAAGAAAGCTCAACGAGAAAGATTCAATTTTATGAAAGGTCTGTCCGCAAGTTCACTTGGATGATTTTTCGATTACTCACACCCGATGTTTTGATATGTACACATTGTGCTATATTCATTGCGACATTGCATTTAAAGTATATTTGGATTTCTTTTTTTGTTTCAATGCAGTATGAGTTATAGAACATGTCAACGACAGTTAGAATGAATTTTGATAAGCATGCAAGAAACATAACACATGCACAAACCTCCACTGGACGATTGATTCTCGAGGATCAAGTTTGTGGGTAAATATCCATTGATGGTCGATCATTAATTTCCAGAATGACATAGTGTAGAATATTTATCAAAATATATTTCTAAAATTGGTCTAGGTTTTAACACTAATGTTCGATTTAATGAGCTTACCAAAATTAACTATAGGTAATCTGATAACTGTCTCAAGCAACTCTTACACGGGATTGCTCCAAAGAAACCCTAGACTCCTTGTTTGATACTATATACTCCAACGCTAACGTTCAAGATTCCTCAATAAACAACAAAAGGGAAACAAAACAAGTGGTATTTAGGGTAAAATGACCATTTTTACCATCTTACTTTACTACAATGCTATATTGCTATTTTACACAATTACTTATACTCACATTATGTGCAAAAAAAAAAGCAATGCATTTTTCTGCTATCTCATAAACATGGTAATTATGGGTGATTCAAAAAAATAAATAGGACTTCTTAGGGCAGGGTTATTTTAGGTAACTAGATTGTTTTAGTTTCTTATGCACGGTAAATGAATTAGACAAGTAGAAAGACTAAAAGAATATAATGTTGTTATTACTTAGCAATTTCTTATATACTTTAACAACAATGTACATTGAAATATTTGGACATTTATCTAATTATATTTAATTGCACTTTTTTTCCTTTAATTTTAACAATAATGTTTATGTAACACCTCAAATCTTAGACCAATTTTTTTTTTTCATTTTAAATTTACCGAAAACAAGTTTCACAAATAAAGTTATCAAACACATAGTTATCCAAAACAACCATTTTCACAAAATATCAGAGTTTTTCAAACTGTCCCAAACCTCTATCCATCCTCCCAACGAGTGTGCACAATCAAACATTCGCCTCCCGCACTTCTCAAAACTACCTGAAACACATAAATCAACAACTGTAACCACGAAGCTTAGTGAGTTCTCCAAGATATGACACACAACACCACATAAATAAATAGCTATGAGTTATCAGCAACCTTGGGGACTATCAACAATACCGGTGGGCAACAACACACCTTATGAGTTATCAGCAACTTTAGGGACTGTCCTCAGTCTCAGTCACATGTAACAACGTAACACAAAATAACAGCAGACCCAACTGATCATCATAAATACAACTATTCAACCAGACAGGTAAGGATAACTGAGGAGACTCGCCTTATACTAACGACAATTAAATGTCATAGCCGAACTGCTTGAATTAGACTTCTCATAGTGAACGAAATAATTAACCCTAATTAATATTTAACATCCAAATCTAAGTCAAAAGTCAACGAAATTCGACTACCCAATGCGTATGCTTGGCGTACACTTCATTACACGGGGCGTACAACGCGAACAGTGACCAGACGACAAAGGAACAGGCTGATGGGTTTTATACAAAAGAACATCCTATGTGCTCATGCAAACCCTAAAGCTTGGATCTAGGTTTCTCTATTGTACATGCAATTCATCCGTGGCTACCAAAAATTGGCATCCAAGTGATCTTAGAAGAGTCCATTTTCTCAGTTCCTAACTATGTGTAAGAATCCGACAAATATTTTTAAATTTTTCATAATGCATTCCTAATTTTCCCAGTTGGGCCCAAGTATATCCATTAGGCCTTATCCTAAAGCTCAAACCAAATATTATAGTCCATATGCTTGTTTTTGGATGGCCCATCAGTAGCCCAATCACCAAAGCCCAATAGAAAGGCCAAACTCAAGGCCAAAGCAAAATTAGGGTTTCTCACATGAAATGATGATTATGGTTAAGTAATCTAACTTAACCCATTAGACACTTAATCCATTAAAGTCCATCACTCTATTAGGCCATTCATACAATTTAGTTGGACATAAATCAAAATTCCAATATAATAGTCCAAACGCGTGTCCCGACAATTCCCAAAGTAACATTCCCAGAGTTAGGGTTTTATAAACCCTAATTAGGGTTTCCAATCCAATCACAATCCTACTGAGTCCAAGATTAAGCAACTAGGCCAATTAGGGTTCCACTAGGCCAGACACCACCCACTGCCACCTCGGCGGTGGTGGTTGGCAACAGCCACCATTTGCAATGGTGGTGGTGGTGGTGGTTCCTGCCCAAAAATTGCATATACCACTTCACACATAATACACACACACACACGTAGCCACTAGAGATGGTGGTTAGTGGTGGAAAAACGATGGCAGCCACCACTTGATGGTGGTGGTGACGGACCTTCATTGATTTTCCGGCCAAAAATGGCTCATACAGCAACAATAACACCGACAACAACATATATTCTAGACATACATCCATCCAGCCACCTTCCATGCGGCTGATGTTGTCGGAAAGTTAAGAAAATAGTTGGCAAAGGCCACCGACGGCAGCGGTGAAGCATCTGATGTCGAACACGCACAAAGGGACGGAGGAGAGGAGGGAGACAAGTGGCAGATGGTCTTACCTGAAGCCTCTCGGTAGTTCGCGCCCTTGCTGCAGCGAACACGTCCTTTTGTCGACCATCAGCGGTTTTCCAGGTTGTTTACGATGTCTCCGGCAGCGACGTTGTGGCATTTAGATGGCGATGGATCGGCGGCAGCGGCGTTGTGGCGTGTAGGTGGAGTTTCATTTTATCTGGAAGCATCTAAGTAGTTTACTGAACCGTACCTTTTTTTAAATTAACTAATACAAGAAACTGTTAGTTTGGTTATTACAATCTTTTAGTTTGATGCATAACTCTTGATGTTGTTCCCATTCATATTTTCATTGAGATAAAAAGTGTGCAAGTATAAAACTAATTTTGCTTCATACTTTTTCTTATAATGATGAGTTTAAAGGTGATTATGAAATAAAAAATGATTGTGATATCATCGAGCCATTGAAGGTTTATTATCACCTTTAAAGTTATTTATTATTAATTTTTTTACATAAAAAGTTTTTTTAGTCTACTTTAGGTATGGTTATAGAAGACTAAGTTTATTTTACTTGGAACAATCTAAGAAATTAGAAAGGTCTATGCTTGGTTTTATGATGCTTGTATTAGACGTGGAAAGAGGGTTATAGAGGTGTATAGTATTGATTATACATCTGATTCCCAAACAGGCATATCATATATGCAACGGATTTCCGACGGCTACGACAAATTTTAGCAACGAATTTTTATATTAGATAAAAATCGGAAGGTTCTTTCTTGACCTAACTACAAAAATGCAGATTTTTGGAAAGATACAAAATAGAACTTCTAAAGCAAAATAGAATAGAAATGACTAGTCTTAGAATATAGTTGAACCAAAACACCTATTTTTTTTTTCGAGTCGGTTATTAGTAACCGATCAATGACGAATATACTTTTTTGTAAAAATTATCAAAAGAATAACTCACTAATGGACTATCGATGAAATTTAAGAAAAAATCACTAATAGATCACGTATAGATTTTATGTGATAGGCTAGCGGCGACTTTTGTATATAAAAAAAATATAAATTCATGAAAACATTAACAATAATTACATATTTAACAAAGGAAAAATCTTGAAACATACATCAAATCTATATTTTAAAAACATCAAATATATATCCACCAATTGGGTATTCATTATTCATTCGTTCATTGTTTACTTTACTTCTCAATGCAAAGACAAAAACAAAAACAATCTTGAAAAGTAATTCCACCTTGAGGACCCACCACCTCCATTTCTAACAAAGATGTTCCTTAGAATGTCACAATTCATTAGAAACATCTTTCCCAAGGAAAACAATCCATTTCACATCGGAATATGTGATTCCGATTCCGATCCCTCCGAAATGAGAAGACACCTTCAGATCAACAATCTCATATTAAATCGAGTGAAAACGACGGAAATTTTAGCAAATTTAGATTCAAATTAACACACCTTCAGATACATCTTCTTGTGTTTCCTCAAACACGGTATATGATATTCCCTTCCACACTGCAAGGAGTATAAATCTAACAATCAGAAATGAAAAAGCAGAATAATTGGATTTTTTTGAATGACCATTTTAACCTTGTGCCAAAACTAAAACAAGCACTATACTACAGGGACCAAATTTATTGATATATATTTAAGGAATGAGCATGTCAAGATCTAGTGATCAGATCTGCAGCTTTTGTCAACATTGCCATGATCCCCAAACATCATTCAGTAAGAATGGAACAAGATGTCAGATTTAGATCTTACTTAAGCGTTACTTGATATAGCATAAATTGGAAAGTAGAGAATTAAAAATTTATTGGCATCAAAACAATTACATAAGAAAACGTTTTATAAACTTACCTTTGAAAGGGTAAGCTAATGTACAGTGGCCCCTGGACAAACCCACGAAACCGACTTTTGAAATGCTATGAACACCTAACTGGTACCGATCTGATTCAACTAGACTGACAACAGATCAAGAAAGTGTGAGTCACAGGAGAACAACAGATATAGACTCCGAAACAACAAAAAAAAGGACACAACAGCTTCAAAACACATGATTCAGAATGATAACTTACATGTTTTTTCTTACAAAATATTGCGGGTCTTTGCTAGTTTTTTGATCTGTGTGCATGATAGAGAATTTTTTTTTTTTGAAATCAACACATAAAAGTCTTGGTGATTTGCATGACCCAAAAGACACAGATCGATAACTTTATCAAACCAATGCATGATTTTCAGATATGCATTATCCTCCTAAGCTCTTAATTATTTGTGAATAGTTTGATGTTTGGATCCTGGATGTAGATTCAGTTGATTATGACAGCGGCTGTGGATCCTCAACATCTAATATATATAGTAAGAAAAGTGTGGGCGTCAACCCTAATCCTGATCTCTAGCGATGGTGATTTGCATCAACCTCCCCTAAAATTGTACATATCGTCACATACAGCCCAACCATTAAGAAAAATGACGCTTTTTATTTGTAGTTTTTTTAACAGATCTTAAATATTTGTAAATGGTCATAATACTCCTTTGTATACATAACTATTTTTTTAACGGTTCTTATTTGTAAATGGCCACACTATCTTTATTTGTATTTTTTTTTCAAAAACATTTGATACATTTTTCTTGCTTGTTTAAGTGAGAATATCTTCTATCATTTGACATTGTGATTATTCGAGGTTGACTATACCTTATTCATTGTTTAGCCTTTCAACATGACAGGGTGTCATTAGCACAAACTTATTATAATGTTTGGCTACAAAATTAAAGTTTTCACAAAAAGTTGAAATTATGATTGTGTTAAATGAAATCATAATAATCTTGTATACTGATAATTATATTTATTTAAAAATTTAATTTCATGAAAAACTGATCTTAATAATGTAAATCAGGTAAAATTGTACATATATTTATCGTTTTGCACCTCCTCGAGTTAAACTCTCGATGTCTAAGAAAGCTCAACGAGAAAGATTCAATTTTATGAAAGGTCTGTCCGCAAGTTCACTTGGATGATTTTTCGATTACTCACACCCGATGTTTTGATATGTACACATTGTGCTATATTCATTGCGACATTGCATTTAAAGTATATTTGGATTTCTTTTTTGTTTCAATGCAGTATGAGTTATAGAACATGTCAACGACAGTTAGAATGAATTTTGATAAGCATGCAAGAAACATAACACATGCACAAACCTCCACTGGATGATTGATTCTCGAGGATCAAGTTTGTGGGTAAATATCCATTGATGGTCGATCATTAATTTCCAGAATGACATAGTGTAGAATATTTATCAAAATATATTTCTAAAATTGGTCTAGGTTTTAACACTAATGTTCGATTTAATGAGCTTACCAAAATTAACTATAGGTAATCTGATAACTGTCTCAAGCAACTCTTACACGGGATTGCTCCAAAGAAACCCTAGACTCCTTGTTTGATACTATATACTCCACCGCTAACGTTCAATATTGCTTAATAAACAACAAAAGGGAAACAAAACAAGTGGTATTTAGGGTAAAATGACCATTTTTACCATCTTACTTTACTACAATGCTATATTGCTGTTTTACACAATTACTTATACTCACATTATGTGCAAAAAAAAAAGCAATGCATTTTTCTGCTATCTCATAAACATGGTAATTATGGGTGATTCAGAAAAATAAATAGGACTTCTTAGGGCAGGGGTATTTTAGGTAACTAGATTGTTTTAGTTTGTTATGCACGGTAAATGAATTAGACAAGTAGAAAGACTAAAAGAATACAATGTTGTTATTACTTAGCAATTTCTTATATACTTTAACAACAATGTACATTGAAATATTTGGACATTTATCTAATTATATTTAATTGCACTTTTTTTCCTTTAATTTTAACAATAATGTTTATGTAACACCTAAAATCTTAGACCAATTTTTTTTTTTCATTTTAAATTTACCGAAAACAAGTTTCACAAATAAAGTTATCAAACACATAGTTATCCAAAACAACCATTTTCACAAAATATCAGAGTTTTTCAAACTGTCCCAAACCTCTATCCATCCTCCCAACGAGTGTGCACAATCAAACATTCGCCTTCCCGCACTTCTCAAAACTACCTGAAACACATAAATCAACAACTGTAACCACGAAGCTTAGTGAGTTCTCCAAGATATCACACATAACACCACATAAATAAATAGCTATGAGTTATCAGCAACCTTGGGGACTATCAACAATACCGGTGGGCAAGAACACACCTTATGAGTTATCAGCAACTCTAGGGACTGTCCTCAGTCTCAGTCACACGTAACAACGTAACACAAAATAACAGCAGACCCAACTGATCATCATAAATACAACTATTCAACCAGACAGGTAAGGATAACTGAGGAGACTCACCTTATACTAACGACAATTAAATGTCATAGCCGAACTGCTAGAATTAGACTTCTCCTAGTGAACGAAATAATTAACCCTAATTAATATTTAACATCCAAATCTAAGTCAAAAGTCAACGAAATTCGACTACCCAATGCGTATGCTTGGCGTACACTTCGTTACACGGGGCGTACAACGCGAATAGTGACCAGACGACGAAGGAACTGGCTGATGGGTTTTATACAAAAGAACATCCTATGTGCTCATGCAAACCCTAAAGCTTGGATCTAGGTTTCTCTATTGTACATGCAATTCATCCGTGGCTACCAAAAATTGGCATCCAAGTGATCTTAGAAGAGTCCATTTTCTCAGCTCCTAACTATGTGTAAGAATCCGACAAATATTTTCTAAATTTTTCATAATGCATTCCTAATTTTCCCAGTTGGGCCCAAGTATATCCATTAGGCCTTATCCTAAAGCTCAAACCAAATATTATAGTCCATATGCTTGTTTTTGGATGGCCCATCAGTAGCCCAATCACCAAAGCCCAATAGAAAGGCCAAACTCAAGGCCAAAGCAAAATTAGGGTTTCTCACATGAAATGATGATTATGGTTAAGTAATCTAACTTAACCCATTAGACACTTAATCCATTAAAGTCCATCACTCTATTAGGCCATTCATACAATTTAGTTGGACATAATTCAAAATTCCAATATAATAGTCCAAACGCGTGTCCCGACAATTCCCAAAGTAACATTCCCAGAGTTAGGGTTTTATAAACCCTAATTAGGGTTTCCAATCCAATCACAATCCTACTGAGTCCAAGATTAAGCAACTAGGCCAATTAGGGTTCCACTAGGCCAGACACCACCCACTGCCACCTCGGCGGTGGTGGTTGGCAGCAGCCACCATTTGCAATGGTGGTGGTGGTGGTGGTTCCTGCCTAAAAATTGCATATACCACTTCACACATAATACACACACACACACACGTAGCCACTAGAGATGGTGGTTAGTGGTGGAAAAACGGTGGCAGCCACCACCTGATGGTGGTGGTGACGGACCTTCATTGATTTTCCGGCCAAAAATGGCTCATACAGCAACAATAACACCGACAACAACATATATTCTAGACATACATCCATCCAGCCACCTTCCATGCGGCTGATGTTGCCGGAAAGTTACGAAAATAGTTGCCAAAGGCCATCGACGGCAGCGGTGAAGCATCTGATGTCGAACACGCACAAAGGGACGGAGGAGAGGAGGGAGACAAGTGGCAGATGGTCTTACCTGAAGCCTCTCGGTAGTTCGCGCCCTTGCTGCAGCGAACACGTCCTTTTGTCGACCATCAGCGGTTTTCCGGGTTGTTTACGACGTCTCCGGCAGCGACGTTGTGGCATTTAGATGGCGATGGATCGGCGGCAGCGGCGTTGTGGCGTGTAGGTGGAGTTTCATTTTATCTGGACGCATCTAAGTAGTTTACTGAACCATACCTTTTTTTAAATTAATGAATACAAGAAACTGTTAGTTTGGTTATTACAATCTTTTAGTTTGATGCATAACTCTTGATGTTGTTCCCATTCTAATTTTCATTGAGATAAAAAGTGTGCAAGTATAAAACTAATTTTGCTTCATACTTTTTCTTATAATGATGAGTTTAAA
The DNA here is from genome assembly GCF_051521515.1 of Lactuca serriola. Lineage (NCBI taxonomy): Eukaryota > Viridiplantae > Streptophyta > Magnoliopsida > Asterales > Asteraceae > Lactuca > Lactuca serriola. The sequence goes on along the minus strand of NC_136408.1, from coordinate 154,811,936 downwards.
GGTGATTATGAAATAAAAAATGATTGTGATATCATCGAGCCTTTGAAGGTTTATTATCACCTTTAAAGTTATTTATTATTAATTTTTTTACATAAAAAGTTTTTTTAATCTACTTTAGGTATGGTTATAGAAGACTAAGTTTATTTTACTTGGAACAATCTAAGAAATTAGAAAGGTCTATGCTTGGTTTTATGATGCTTGTATTAGACGTGGAAAGAAGGTTATAGAGGTGTATAGTATTGATTATACATCTGATTCCCAAATAGGCATATCATATATGCAACGGATTTCCGACGGCTACGACAAATTTTAGCAACGAATTTTTACGTCGGTTATTAGTAACCGATCAATGACGAATATACTTTTTTGTAAAAATTATCAAAAGAATAACTCACTAATGGACTATCGATGAAATTTAAGAAAAAATCACTAATAGATCACATATTGTAACAGCCAGGAATTCCAGGTATTGTTATATTTACGATTTTGGGTGTTTTAAGAGGGGACTCGGCGAGTTGGAGCCTAGACTCGCCGAGTAGGATCGCGGAACTGGTCGCGGGTTCGCGACTGGACTTGACGAGTCCGGATATGGACTCGGCGAGTCTGCGCTGTTTAGCGAAAACCCTAACCGTTCAGGTTTGGGACGTATATAAGGGACCTTATGGCCGTCATTGTTCACCCTAGTCCTCTGAGAGAAACCCTAATTCGATTGTTAGCATCAGGAGCAAGGTTGAAGACCATTGTTGATTTTGGAAGTGTTGCTTTGCAAGGAAGAGGAGCTTGGTTAAGGGAACAACAAGGGAAGCCACGTTCTGAGGATTGGGGACACAGAGAGCACGTTATTCAGGTAATATTTCGAGTTGCATCCTTCTATGTTGATGTGTATATGGATTTAGGGTTTATGGAACCCTTTTGTGGCTAGATTGAGTGTTACCTTAGTCCCCCAAATGATTGGAACCCTGTATTGGGATCTTTAGAAGTCCAGAATGTCCCATGCCTGAGCATTTCGGGAATCAATGGAGGTTTTGGATTGGAATCCTTATGCCTTAAGACAAAATGTAAATTATGAGTCATGGGGTGTATTATGAGCACCGAAATGAGGACCTTACGTGATGAATCAGTCTAGGAAGGCCAGACCTATGAATGGTCGGAGCAGTTCTGACCTTAGAAAGCAGTTTGAGCGGTTGCATGGCATGGACTCGCCGAGTCCGATGAACAGACTCGGCGAGTAGCTTGAAGATTAACTGGGAGTCGTCGAGTTGTTCTTCAGACCCGGCGAGTTGAGTCGGGGTGGCCCGCGATTCGTCCAGGAGGAACTCGTCGAGCCGAGGGGGATACTCGACGTGAGAAAGGGAATCTTAGAGAATCGGTGAGTCAAGGGCGAGTGGACTCAGAGTTATCGAACTCGGCGAGTCTTGGGGTGACTCGGCGAGTTAGATCGCGGGTTGAGTGAAGTTCTGAGTATGAGGACTCGGCAAGTCATAGGGTTGACTCGGCGAGTAGGGTCAGTCAGGGGTTGACTTTGACCTTGTCTTTGACCAGGGATTGACCAGTGGTTCCAAGGGTATTTTGGTAATTGTTATTTATTGTTTGAGTTCAGTGCATTGGTGGCTGTCCAGAGGTGGAGATCGTATCAGTGATCGGAGCAGCTTGAGCTATCTGTTCAGTCGGCAGTTTCGAGGTGAGTTATCCTCACTATATCGCTAGGGTTCATGGCACCAAGGCCGACCCTTTTATCGGATGGAAATCCGGGTAGTTGTCATTACATGATATGGGCCGGAAGGCATTGCTATGTGGACCGGAAGGTCAAGGCCTGGAAAGGCGTATGTATGCATTTAGTATGTTGACTGAGTCGTAGGGTAATGTTATGCTAGTGACCGGCTAGACCGGTATCTTATTTAGAGTAATGCTATGATATGTGATCTGTTGATCGATTGTTGTCTGTGAACTGCTATATGATTATGTGTTATGATTGCTAGATCTGGGGTGTGACCCGATATGTAGGGTCGATCTATGATTTGTTATGTTATGTATGCATTTTATGCTATGGGCCGGAAGGCAATATGTATGGGCCGGAAGGCAATATGTTATGGGTCGGAAGGCAATATGTCATGGGCCGGAAGGCAATATGTTGTGTTGTGGACCGGAAGGTCGGCGTGGGTAGGACCGGAAGGTTTACCCAGCAGGGACGGAAGTCCCCTGAGACACATGGACCGGAAGGTCGTGGCCTGGAAGGGCGTATATGTGGTTGGTATTTTGGGGGTATCTCACTAAGCTTTCGGGCTTACAGTTGTGGTTTTATGTTTCAGGTTCTCAAGAGTCTGTGGCAAGGCAAAGGCGTGATCGTACCGTTCCTCGCGTTGATGTGAACCTGGGAGAATACTCTGTTAAATAATGTATTGAAAACCTTTTTGTAACAACTTTATTAAAATGAGTGGTTTTTGAAAAGTTTTAATTGTTTTGAAATTTTGGACGTTACACATATAGATTTTATGTGATAGGCTAGCGGCGACTTTTGTATATAAAAAAAATATAAATTCATGAAAAAATTAACAATAATTACATATTTAACAAAGGAAAAATCTTGAAACATACATCAAATCTATATTTTAAAAACATCAAATATATATCCACCAATTGGGTATTCATTATTCATTCATTCATTGTTTACTTTACTTCTCAATGCAAAGACAAAAACAAAAACAATCTTGAAAAGTAATTCCACCTTGAGGACCCACCACCTCCATTTCTAACAAAGATGTTCCTTAGAATGTCACCATTCATTAGAAACATCTTTCCCAAGGAAAACAATCCATTTCACATCGGAATATGTGATTCCGATTCCGATCCCTCCGAAATGAGAAGACACCTTCAGATCAACAATCTCATATTAAATCGAGTGAAAACGACGGAAATTTTAGCAAATTTAGATTCAAATTAACACACCTTCAGATACATCTTCTTGTGTTTCCTCAAACACGGTATATGATATTCCCTTCCACACTGCAAGGAGTATAAATCTAACAATCAGAAATGAAAAAGCAGAATAATTGGATTTTTTTGAATGACCATTTTAACCTTGTGCCAAAACTAAAACAAGCACTATACTACAGGGACCAAATTTATTGATATATATTTAAGGAATGAGCATGTCAAGATCTAGTGATCAGATCTGCAACTTTTGTCAACATTGCCATGATCCCCAAACATCATTCAGTAAGAATGGAACAAGATGTCAGATTTAGATCTTACTTAAGCGTTACTTGATATAGCATAAATTGGAAAGTAGAGAATTAAAAATTTATTGGCATCAAAACAATTACATAAGAAAACGTTTTATAAACTTACCTTTGAAAGGGTAAGCTAATGTACAGTGGCCCCTGGACAAACCCACGAAACCGACTTTTGAAATGCTATGAACACCTAACTGGTACCGATCTGATTCAACTAGACTGACAACAGATCAAGAAAGTGTGAGTCACAGGAGAACAACAGATATAGACTCCGAAACAACAAAAAAAAAGGACACAACAGCTTCAAAACACATGATTCAGAATGATAACTTACATGTTTTTTCTTACAAAATATTGCGGGTCTTTGCTAGTTTTTTGATCTGTGTGCATGATAGAGAATTTTTTTTTTTTGAAATCAACACATAAAAGTCTTGGTGATTTGCATGACCCAAAAGACACAGATCGATAACTTTATCAAACCAATGCATGATTTTCAGATATGCATTATCCTCCTAAGCTCTTAATTATTTGTGAATAGTTTGATGTTTGGATCCTGGATCTAGATTCAGTTGATTATGACAGCGGCTGTGGATCCTCAACATCTAATATATATAGTAAGAAAAGTGTGGGCGTCAACCCTAATCCTGATCTCTAGCGATGGTGATTTGCATCAACCTCCCCTAAAATTGTACATATCGTCACATACAGCCCAACCATTAAGAAAAATGACGCTTTTTATTTGTAGTTTTTTTAACAGATCTTAAATATTTGTAAATGGTCATAATACTCCTTTGTATACATAACTATTTTTTTAATGGTTCTTATTTGTAAATGGCCACACTATCTTTATTTGTATTTTTTTTTCAAAAACATTTGATACATTTTTCTTGCTTGTTTAAGTGAGAATATCTTCTATCATTTGACATTGTGATTATTCGAGGTTGACTATACCTTATTCATTGTTTAGCCTTTCAACATGATAGGGTGTCATTAGCACAAACTTATTATAATGTTTGGCTACAAAATTAAAGTTTTCACAAAAAGTTGAAATTATGATTGTGTTAAATGAAATCATAATAATCTTGTATACTGATAATTATATTTATTTAAAAATTTAATTTCATGAAAAACTGATCTTAATAATGTAAATCAGGTAAAATTGTACATATATTTATCGTTATGCACCTCCTCGAGTTAAACTCTCGATGTCTAAAAAAGCTCAACGAGAAAGATTCAATTTTATGAAAGGTCTGTCCGCAAGTTCACTTGGATGATTTTTCGATTACTCACACCCGATGTTTTGATATGTACACATTCTGCTATATTCATTGCGACATTGCATTTAAAGTATATTTGGATTTCTTTTTTGTTTCAATGCAGAATGAGTTATAGAACATGTCAACGACAGTTAGAATGAATTTTGATAAGCATGCAAGAAACATAACACATGCACAAACCTCCACTGGACGATTGATTCTCGAGGATCAAGTTTGTGGGTAAATATCCATTGATGGTCGATCATTAATTTCCAGAATGACATAGTGTAGAATATTTATCAAAATATATTTGTAAAATTGGTCTAGGTTTTAACACTAATGTTCGATTTAATGAGCTTACCAAAATTAACTATAGGTAATGTGATAACTGTCTCAAGCAACTCTTACACGGGATTGCTCCAAAGAAACCCTAGACTCCTTGTTTGATACTATATACTCCACCGCTAACGTTCAAGATTCCTCAATAAACAACAAAAGGGAAACAAAACAAGTGGTATTTAGGGGTAAAATGACCATTTTTACCATCTTACTTTACTACAATGCTATATTGCTATTTTACACAATTACTTATACTCACATTATGTGCAAAAAAAAAAAAGCAATGCATTTTTCTGCTATCTCATAAACATGGTAATTATGGGTGATTCAGAAAAATAAATAGGACTTCTTAGGGTAGGGGTATTTTAGGTAACTATATTGTCTTAGTTTCTTATGCACGGTAAATGAATTAGACAAGTAGAAAGACTAAAAGAAAACTATGTTGTTATTACTTAGCAATTTCTTATATACTTTAACAACAATGTACATTGAAATATTTGGACATTTATCTAATTATATTTAATTGCACTTTTTTACCTTTAATTTTAACAATAATGTTTATGTAACACCTCAAATCTTAGACCAATTTTTTTTTCATTTTAAATTTACCGAAAACAAGTTTCACAAATAAAGTTATCAAACACATAGTTATCCAAAACAACCGTTTTCACAAAATATCAGAGTTTTTGAAACTGTCCCAAACCTCTATCCATCCTCCCAGCGAGTGTGCACAATCAGACATTCGCCCTCCCGCACTTCTCAAAACTACCTGAAACACATAAATCAACAACTGTAACCACGAAGCTTAGTGAATTCTCCAAGATATCACACACAACACCACATAAATAAATAGCTATGGGTTATCAGCAACCTTGGGGACTATCAACAATACCAGTGGGCAACAACATACCTTATGAGTTATCAGCAACTCTAGGGATTGTCCTCAGTCTCAGTCACACGTAACAACGTAACACAAAATAACAGCAGACCCAACTGATCATCATAAATACAACTATTCTACCAGACAGGTAAGGATAACTGAGGAGACTCGCCTTATACTATCGACAAGTAAAAATGATTGTGATATCATCGATCCATTGAAGGTTTATTATCACCTTTAAAGTTATTTATTATTAATTTTTTTACATAAAAAGTTTTTTTAATCTACTTTAGGTATGGTTATAGAAGACTAAGTTTATTTTACTTGGAACAATCTAAGAACTTAGAAAGGTCTATGCTTGGTTTTATAATGCTTGTATTAGACGTGGAAAGAAGGTTATAGAGGTGTATAGTATTGATTATACATCTGATTCCCAAAAAGCCATATCATATATGCAACGGATTTCCGACGGCTATGGCAAATTTTAGCAACGAATTTCTAGGTCGGTTATTAGTACCGATCAATGACGAATATACTTTTTTGTAAAAATTACCAAAATAATAACTCACTAACGGACTATCGATGAAATTTAAGAAAAACTCACTAATAGATCACATATAGATTTTATGTGATAGGCTAGCGGCGACTTTTGTATATAAAAAAAAAATGTAAATTCATGAAAAAATTAACAATAATTACATATTTAACAAAGGAAAAATCTTGAAACATACATCAAATCTGTATTTTAAAACCATCAAATATAAATCCACCAATTGGGTATTCATTATTCATTCATTCTTTGTTTACTTTACTTCTCCATGCAAAGACAAAAACTAAAACAATTTTGAAAATTAATTCCACCTTGAGGACCCACCACCTCCATTTCTAACAAAGATGTTCCTTAGAATGTCAACATTCATTAGAAATATCTTTCCCAAGGAAAACAATCCACTTCTCATCGGAATATGTGATTCCGATTCCGATCCCTCCGAAATGAGAAGACACCTTCAGATCAACAATCTCATATTAAATCGAGTGAAAACGATGGAAATTTTAGCAAATTTAGATTCAAATTAACACACCTTCAGATACATCTTCTTGTGTTCCCTCAAACACCGTATATGATATTCCCTTTCACACTGCAAGGAGGATAAATCTAACAATCAGAAATCAAAACGCAGCATAATTGGATTTTTTTGAATGACCATTTATCCTTGTACCAAAACTAAAACAAGCACTATACTACAGGGACCAAATTTATTGATATATATTTATGGAATGAGCATGCCAAGATCTAGTGATCAGATATGCAACTTCTGTCAACATTGCCATCATCTCCAAACATCATTCAGTAAGAATGGAACAAGATGTCAGATTTAGACCTTACTTAAGCGTTACTTGATATAGCATAAATTGGAAAGTTGAGAATTAAAAATTTATTGGCATCAAAACAAATACATAAGAAAACGTTTTATAAACTTACCTTTGAAAGGAGAACAGCAATACATGTGAAGCCTTTTTGTTACAATCAATGAAAACCTGCAGAAATAAAATAAATGGTAATCTACTGATTAATCTGTAGCAGCCGTGTAAAAGAATAATAAAAACACTACTTTATAGTTTATAGTTTATACTCACATGAAACATTCACATGAAAGATATCAAAAGCTTATGAACATTTTGTTATCATCAGAAACATCTTTGCCAAGGAACACAATCCACTTGACATCAGAAAGGGTAAGGTACAGTGGCCTGGAGAAACCCACAAAACCAACCCTTGAAATGCTATGAACACCTAACTGGTACCGATCAGATTCAACTAGACTGACAACAGATCAAGAAAGTGTGAGTCACAGGAGAACAGCATATATAAACTTCGAAACTACAAAAAAAAAGGACAAAACAGCTTCAAAACACATGATTCAGAATGATAACTTACATGGTTTTTCTTACAAAATATTGCGGATCTTTGCTAGTTTTTTGATCTGTGTGCATGATAGAGAATTTTTTTTTTGAAATCAACAAATAAAAGTCTTGGTGATTTGCATGACCCAAAAGACACAGATCGATAACTTTATCAAACCAATGCATGATTTTCAGATATGCATTATCCTCCTAAGCTCTTAATTATTTGTGAATAGTTTGATGTTTGGATCCTGGATCTAGATTCAGTTGATTATGACAGCGGCTGTGGATCCTCAACATCTAATATATATAGTAAGAAAAGTGTGGGCGTCAACCCTAATCCTGATCTCTAGCGATGGTGATTTGCATCAACCTCCCCTAAAATTGTACATATCGTCACATACAGCCCAACCATTAAGAAAAATGACGCTTTTTATTTGTAGTTTTTTTAACAGATCTTAAATATTTGTAAATGGTCATAATACACCTTTGTATACATAACTATTTTTTTAACGGTTCTTATTTGTAAATGGCCACACTATCTTTATTTGTATTTTTTTTCAAAAACATTTGATACATTTTTCTTGCTTGTTTAAGTGACAATATCTTCAATCATTTGACATTATGATTATTCGAGGTTGACTATACCTTATTCATTGTTTAGCCTTTCAACATGACAGGCTGTCATTAGCACAAACTTATTATAATGTTTGGCTACAAAATTAAAGTTTTCACAAAAAGTTGAAATTATGATTGTGTTAAATGAAATCATAATAATCTTGTATAATGATAATTATATTTATTTATAAATTTAATTTCATGAAGAAACTGATTGTAATAATGTAAATAAGGTAAAATTGTACATATATTTATCGTTTTGCACCCCCTCGAGTTAAACTCTCGATGTCTAAGAAAGCTCAACGAGAAAGATTCAATTTTATGAAAGGTCTGTCCGCAAGTTCACTTGGATGATTTTTCGATTACTCACACCCGATGTTTTGATATGTACACATTGTGCTATATTCATTGCGACATTGCATTTAAAGTATATTTGGATTTCTTTTTTTGTTTCAATGCAGTATGAGTTATAGAACATGTCAACGACAGTTAGAATGAATTTTGATAAGCATGCAAGAAACATAACACATGCACAAACCTCCACTGGACGATTGATTCTCGAGGATCAAGTTTGTGGGTAAATATCCATTGATGGTCGATCATTAATTTCCAGAATGACATAGTGTAGAATATTTATCAAAATATATTTCTAAAATTGGTCTAGGTTTTAACACTAATGTTCGATTTAATGAGCTTACCAAAATTAACTATAGGTAATCTGATAACTGTCTCAAGCAACTCTTACACGGGATTGCTCCAAAGAAACCCTAGACTCTTTGTTTGATACTATATACTCCAACGCTAACGTTCAAGATTCCTCAATAAACAACAAAAGGGAAACAAAACAAGTGGTATTTAGGGTAAAATGACCATTTTTACCATCTTACTTTACTACAATGCTATATTGCTATTTTACACAATTACTTATACTCACATTATGTGCAAAAAAAAAGCAATGCATTTTTCTGCTATCTCATAAACATGGTAATTATGGGTGATTCAGAAAAATAAATAGGACTTCTTAGGGCAGGGTTATTTTAGGTAACTAGATTGTTTTAGTTTCTTATGCACGGTAAATGAATTAGACAAGTAGAAAGACTAAAAGAATATAATGTTGTTATTACTTAGCAATTTCTTATATACTTTAACAACAATGTACATTGAAATATTTGGACATTTATCTAATTATATTTAATTGCACTTTTTTTCCTTTAATTTTAACAATAATGTTTATGTAACACCTCAAATCTTAGACCAATTTTTTTTTTCATTTTAAATTTACCGAAAACAAGTTTCACAAATAAAGTTATCAAACACATAGTTATCCAAAACAACCATTTTCACAAAATATCAGAGTTTTTCAAACTGTCCCAAACCTCTATCCATCCTCCCAACGAGTGTGCACAATCAAACATTCGCCTCCCGCACTTCTCAAAACTACCTGAAACACATAAATCAACAACTGTAACCACGAAGCTTAGTGAGTTCTCCAAGATATGACACACAACACCACATAAATAAATAGCTATGAGTTATCAGCAACCTTGGGGACTATCAACAATACCGGTGGGCAACAACACACCTTATGAGTTATCAGCAACTTTAGGGACTGTCCTCAGTCTCAGTCACATGTAACAACGTAACACAAAATAACAGCAGACCCAACTGATCATCATAAATACAACTATTCAACCAGACAGGTAAGGATAACTGAGGAGACTCGCCTTATACTAACGACAATTAAATGTCATAGCCGAACTGCTTGAATTAGACTTCTCATAGTGAACGAAATAATTAACCCTAATTAATATTTAACATCCAAATCTAAGTCAAAAGTCAACGAAATTCGACTACCCAATGCGTATGCTTGGCGTACACTTCATTACACGGGGCGTACAACGCGAACAGTGACCAGACGACAAAGGAACAGGCTGATGGGTTTTATACAAAAGAACATCCTATGTGCTCATGCAAACCCTAAAGCTTGGATCTAGGTTTCTCTATTGTACATGCAATTCATCCGTGGCTACCAAAAATTGGCATCCAAATGATCTTAGAAGAGTCCATTTTCTCAGTTCCTAACTATGTGTAAGAATCCGACAAATATTTTTAAATTTTTCATAATGCATTCCTAATTTTCCCAGTTGGGCCCAAGTATATCCATTAGGCCTTATCCTAAAGCTCAAACCAAATATTATAGTCCATATGCTTGTTTTTGGATGGCCCATCAGTAGCCCAATCACCAAAGCCCAATAGAAAGGCCAAACTCAAGGCCAAAGCAAAATTAGGGTTTCTCACATGAAATGATGATTATGGTTAAGTAATCTAACTTAACCCATTAGACACTTAATCCATTAAAGTCCATCACTCTATTAGGCCATTCATACAATTTAGTTGGACATAAATCAAAATTCCAATATAATAGTCCAAACGCGTGTCCCGACAATTCCCAAAGTAACATTCCCAGAGTTAGGGTTTTATAAACCCTAATTAGGGTTTCCAATCCAATCACAATCCTACTGAGTCCAAGATTAAGCAACTAGGCCAATTAGGGTTCCACTAGGCCAGACACCACCCACTGCCACCTCGGCGGTGGTGGTTGGCAACAGCCACCATTTGCAATGGTGGTGGTGGTGGTGGTTCCTGCCCAAAAATTGCATATACCACTTCACACATAATACACACACACACACGTAGCCACTAGAGATGGTGGTTAGTGGTGGAAAAACGATGGCAGCCACCACTTGATGGTGGTGGTGACGGACCTTCATTGATTTTCCGGCCAAAAATGGCTCATACAGCAACAATAACACCGACAACAACATATATTCTAGACATACATCCATCCAGCCACCTTCCATGCGGCTGATGTTGTCGGAAAGTTACGAAAATAGTTGGCAAAGGCCACCGACGGCAGCGGTGAAGCATCTGATGTCGAACACGCACAAAGGGACGAAGGAGAGGAGGGAGACAAGTGGCAGATGGTCTTACCTGAAGCCTCTCGGTAGTTCGCGCCCTTGCTGCAGCGAACACGTCCTTTTGTCGACCATCAGCGGTTTTCCAGGTTGTTTACGATGTCTCCGGCAGCGACGTTGTGGCATTTAGATGGCGATGGATCGGCGGCAGCGGCGTTGTGGCGTGTAGGTGGAGTTTCATTTTATCTGGAAGCATCTAAGTAGTTTACTGAACCGTACCTTTTTTTAAATTAACTAATACAAGAAACTGTTAGTTTGGTTATTACAATCTTTTAGTTTGATGCATAACTCTTGATGTTGTTCCCATTCATATTTTCATTGAGATAAAAAGTGTGCAAGTATAAAACTAATTTTGCTTCATACTTTTTCTTATAATGATGAGTTTAAAGGTGATTATGAAATAAAAAATGATTGTGATATCATCGAGCCATTGAAGGTTTATTATCACCTTTAAAGTTATTTATTATTAATTTTTTTACATAAAAAGTTTTTTTAGTCTACTTTAGGTATGGTTATAGAAGACTAAGTTTATTTTACTTGGAACAATCTAAGAAATTAGAAAGGTCTATGCTTGGTTTTATGATGCTTGTATTAGACGTGGAAAGAGGGTTATAGAGGTGTATAGTATTGATTATACATCTGATTCCCAAACAGGCATATCATATATGCAACGGATTTCCGACGGCTACGACAAATTTTAGCAACGAATTTTTATATTAGATAAAAATCGGAAGGTTCTTTCTTGACCTAACTACAAAAATGCAGATTTTTGGAAAGATACAAAATAGAACTTCTAAAGCAAAATAGAATAGAAATGACTAGTCTTAGAATATAGTTGAACCAAAACACCTATTTTTTTTTTCGAGTCGGTTATTAGTAACCGATCAATGACGAATATACTTTTTTGTAAAAATTATCAAAAGAATAACTCACTAATGGACTATCGATGAAATTTAAGAAAAAATCACTAATAGATCACGTATAGATTTTATGTGATAGGCTAGCGGCGACTTTTGTATATAAAAAAAATATAAATTCATGAAAACATTAACAATAATTACATATTTAACAAAGGAAAAATCTTGAAACATACATCAAATCTATATTTTAAAAACATCAAATATATATCCACCAATTGGGTATTCATTATTCATTCGTTCATTGTTTACTTTACTTCTCAATGCAAAGACAAAAACAAAAACAATCTTGAAAAGTAATTCCACCTTGAGGACCCACCACCTCCATTTCTAACAAAGATGTTCCTTAGAATGTCACAATTCATTAGAAACATCTTTCCCAAGGAAAACAATCCATTTCACATCGGAATATGTGATTCCGATTCCGATCCCTCCGAAATGAGAAGACACCTTCAGATCAACAATCTCATATTAAATCGAGTGAAAACGACGGAAATTTTAGCAAATTTAGATTCAAATTAACACACCTTCAGATACATCTTCTTGTGTTTCCTCAAACACGGTATATGATATTCCCTTCCACACTGCAAGGAGTATAAATCTAACAATCAGAAATGAAAAAGCAGAATAATTGGATTTTTTTGAATGACCATTTTAACCTTGTGCCAAAACTAAAACAAGCACTATACTACAGGGACCAAATTTATTGATATATATTTAAGGAATGAGCATGTCAAGATCTAGTGATCAGATCTGCAGCTTTTGTCAACATTGCCATGATCCCCAAACATCATTCAGTAAGAATGGAACAAGATGTCAGATTTAGATCTTACTTAAGCGTTACTTGATATAGCATAAATTGGAAAGTAGAGAATTAAAAATTTATTGGCATCAAAACAATTACATAAGAAAACGTTTTATAAACTTACCTTTGAAAGGGTAAGCTAATGTACAGTGGCCCCTGGACAAACCCACGAAACCGACTTTTGAAATGCTATGAACACCTAACTGGTACCGATCTGATTCAACTAGACTGACAACAGATCAAGAAAGTGTGAGTCACAGGAGAACAACAGATATAGACTCCGAAACAACAAAAAAAAGGACACAACAGCTTCAAAACACATGATTCAGAATGATAACTTACATGTTTTTTCTTACATTATGTGCAAAAAAAAAAGCAATGCATTTTTCTGCTATCTCATAAACATGGTAATTATGGGTGATTCAGAAAAATAAATAGGACTTCTTAGGGTAGGGGTATTTTAGGTAACTATATTGTCTTAGTTTCTTATGCACGGTAAATGAATTAGACAAGTAGAAAGACTAAAAGAAAACTATGTTGTTATTACTTAGCAATTTCTTATATACTTTAACAACAATGTACATTGAAATATTTGGACATTTATCTAATTATATTTAATTGCACTTTTTTACCTTTAATTTTAACAATAATGTTTATGTAACACCTCAAATCTTAGACCAATTTTTTTTTCATTTTAAATTTACCGAAAACAAGTTTCACAAATAAAGTTATCAAACACATAGTTATCCAAAACAACCGTTTTCACAAAATATCAGAGTTTTTGAAACTGTCCCAAACCTCTATCCATCCTCCCAGCGAGTGTGCACAATCAGACATTCGCCCTCCCGCACTTCTCAAAACTACCTGAAACACATAAATCAACAACTGTAACCACGAAGCTTAGTGAGTTCTCCAAGATATCACACACAACACCACATAAATAAATAGCTATGGGTTATCAGCAACCTTGGGGACTATCAACAATACCAGTGGGCAACAACATACCTTATGAGTTATCAGCAACTCTAGGGATTGTCCTCAGTCTCAGTCACACGTAACAACGTAACACAAAATAACAGCAGACCCAACTGATCATCATAAATACAACTATTCTACCAGACAGGTAAGGATAACTGAGGAGACTCGCCTTATACTATCGACAAGTAAATGTCATAGCCGTACTGCCATAATTAGACTTCTCCTAGCGAACAAAATAATTAAACCTACTTAGTATTTAACATCCAAATCTAAGTCAAAAGTCAACGAAATTCGACTGCCCAATGCGTATGCTTGGCATACACTTCGTTACACGGGGCGTACAATGCGAACAGTGACCAGAAGGCGAAGGAACTGGCTGATGGGTTTTATACAAAGCAACATCCTATGCGCTCATGCAAACCCTAAAGCTTGGATCTAGGTTTCTCTATTTTACATGCAATTCATCCAAGGCTACCAAAAATTGGCATCCAAGTGATCTTAGAAGAGTCCATTTTCTCAGCTCCTAACTATGTGTAAGAATCCGACAAATATTTTCTAAATTTTTCATAATGCATTCCTAATTTTCCAAATTGGGCCCAAGTATATCCATTAGGCCTTATCCTAAAGCTCAATCCAAATATTATAGTCCATATGCTTGTTTTTGGATTGCCCATCAGTAGCCCAATCAGCAAAGCCCAATAGAAAGGCCAAACTCAAGGCAAAGCAAAATTAGGGTTTCTCACATGAAATGACGATTAGGGTTAAGTAATCTAACTTAACCCGTTAAACACTTAATCCATTAAAGTCCATCACTCTATTAGGCCATTCATACAATGTAGTTGGACATAAATCAAAATTCCAGTATAATAGTTCAAACGCGTGTCCCGACAATTCCCAAAGTAGCATTCCCAGAGTTAGGGTTTTATAAACCCTAATTAGGGTTTCCAATCCAATCACAATCCTACTGAGTCCAAGATTAAGCAACTAGGCCAATTAGGGTTCCACAAGGCCAGACACCACCCACTGCCACCTCGGCGGTGGTGGTCGGCAGCAGCCACCATTTGCAATGGTGGTGGTGGTAGTTCCTGCCCAAAAATTGCATATACCACTTCACACAAAATATACACACACACACGTAGCCACTAGAGTTGGTGGTTAGTGGTGGAAAAACGGTGGCAGCCACCACCTCATGGTGGTGGTGACGGACCTTCATTGATTTTCCGGCCAAAAATGGCTCATACAGCAACAATAACACCGAAAACAACATATATTCTAGACATACATCCACCCAGCCACCTTCCATGCGGCTGATGTTGCCGGAAAATTACGAAAATAGTTGCCAAAGGCCACCGACGGCAGCGGTGAAGCATCTGATGTCGAACACGCACAATGGGACGGAGGAGAGGAGGGAGACAAGTGGCAGATGGTCTTACCTGAAGCCTCTCGGTAGGTCGCGCCCTTGCTGCAGTGAACACGTCCTTTTGTCGACCATCAGCGGTTTTCCGGGTTGTTTACGACGTCTCCGGCAGCGACGTTGTGGCATTTAGATGGCGATGGATCGGCGGCAGCGGCGTTGTGGCGTGTAGGTGGAGTTTCATTTTATCTGGACGCATCTAAGTAGTTTACTGAACCGTACCTTTTTTTAGATTAACGAATACAAGAAAATGTTAGTTTGGTTATTACAATCTTTTAGTTTGATGCATAACTCTTGATGTTGTTCCCATTCATATTTTCATTGAGATAAAAAGTGTGCAAGTCTAAAACTAATTTTGCTTCATACTTTTTCTTATAATGATGAGTTTAAAGGTGATTATGAAATAAAAAATGATTGTGATATCATCGATCCATTGAAGGTTTATTATCACCTTTAAAGTTATTTATTATTAATTTTTTTACATAAAAAGTTTTTTTAATCTACTTTAGGTATGGTTATAGAAGACTAAGTTTATTTTACTTGGAACAATCTAAGAACTTAGAAAGGTCTATGCTTGGTTTTATAATGCTTGTATTAGACGTGGAAAGAAGGTTATAGAGGTGTATAGTATTGATTATACATCTGATTCCCAAAAAGCCATATCATATATGCAACGGATTTCCGACGGCTATGGCAAATTTTAGCAACGAATTTCTAGGTCGGTTATTAGTACCGATCAATGACGAATATACTTTTTTGTAAAAATTACCAAAATAATAACTCACTAACGGACTATCGATGAAATTTAAGAAAAACTCACTAATAGATCACATATAGATTTTATGTGATAGGCTAGCGGCGACTTTTGTATATAAAAAAAAATGTAAATTCATGAAAAAATTAACAATAATTACATATTTAACAAAGGAAAAATCTTGAAACATATATCAAATCTGTATTTTAAAACCATCAAATATAAATCCACCAATTGGGTATTCATTATTCATTCATTCTTTGTTTACTTTACTTCTCCATGCAAAGACAAAAACTAAAACAATTTTGAAAATTAATTCCACCTTGAGGACCCACCACCTCCATTTCTAACAAAGATGTTCCTTAGAATGTCAACATTCATTAGAAATATCTTTCCCAAGGAAAACAATCCACTTCTCATCGGAATATGTGATTCCGATTCCGATCCCTCCGAAATGAGAAGACACCTTCAGATCAACAATCTCATATTAAATCGAGTGAAAACGATGGAAATTTTAGCAAATTTAGATTCAAATTAACACACCTTCAGATACATCTTCTTGTGTTCCCTCAAACACCGTATATGATATTCCCTTTCACACTGCAAGGAGGATAAATCTAACAATCAGAAATCAAAACGCAGCATAATTGGATTTTTTTGAATGACCATTTATCCTTGTACCAAAACTAAAACAAGCACTATACTACAGGGACCAAATTTATTGATATATATTTAAGGAATGAGCATGTCAAGATCTAGTGATCAGATATGCAACTTCTGTCAACATTGCCATCATCTCCAAACATCATTCAGTAAGAATGGAACAAGATGTCAGATTTAGACCTTACTTAAGCGTTACTTGATATAGCATAAATTGGAAAGTTGAGAATTAAAAATTTATTGGCATCAAAACAAATACATAAGAAAACGTTTTATAAACTTACCTTTGAAAGGAGAACAGCAATACATGTGAAGCCTTTTTGTTACAATCAATGAAAACCTGCAGAAATAAAATAAATGGTAATCTACTGATTAATCTGTAGCAGCCGTGTAAAAGAATAATAAAAACACTACTTTATAGTTTATAGTTTATACTCACATGAAACATTCACATGAAAGATATCAAAAGCTTATGAACATTTTGTTATCATCAGAAACATCTTTGCCAAGGAACACAATCCACTTGACATCAGAAAGGGTAAGGTACAGTGGCCTGGAGAAACCCACAAAACCAACCCTTGAAATGCTATGAACACCTAACTGGTACCGATCTGATTCAACTAGACTGACAACAGATCAAGAAAGTGTGAGTCACAGGAGAACAGCATATATAAACTTCGAAACTACAAAAAATAAGGACAAAACAGCTTCAAAACACATGATTCAGAATGATAACTTACATGGTTTTTCTTACAAAATATTGCGGATCTTTGCTAGTTTTTTGATCTGTGTGCATGATAGAGAATTTTTTTTTTGAAATCAACAAATAAAAGTCTTGGTGATTTGCATGACCCAAAAGACACAGATCGATAACTTTATCAAACCAATGCATGATTTTCAGATATGCATTATCCTCCTAAGCTCTTAATTATTTGTGAATAGTTTGATGTTTGGATCCTGGATCTAGATTCAGTTGATTATGACAGCGGCTGTGGATCCTCAACATCTAATATATATAGTAAGAAAAGTGTGGGCGTCAACCCTAATCCTGATCTCTAGCGATGGTGATTTGCATCAACCTCCCCTAAAATTGTACATATCGTCACATACAGCCCAACCATTAAGAAAAATGACGCTTTTTATTTGTAGTTTTTTTAACAGATCTTAAATATTTGTAAATGGTCATAATACTCCTTTGTATACATAACTATTTTTTTAACGGTTCTTATTTGTAAATGGCCACACTATCTTTATTTGTATTTTTTTTCAAATACATTTGATACATTTTTCTTGCTTGTTTAAGTGAGAATATCTTCAATCATTTGACATTATGATTATTCGAGGTTGACTATACCTTATTCATTGTTTAGCCTTTCAACATGACAGGCTGTCATTAGCACAAACTTATTATAATGTTTGGCTACAAAATTAAAGTTTTCACAAAAAGTTGAAATTATGATTGTGTTAAATGAAATCATAATAATCTTGTATAATGATAATTATATTTATTTATAAATTTAATTTCATGAAGAAACTGATTGTAATAATGTAAATAAGGTAAAATTGTACATATATTTATCGTTTTGCACCCCCTCGAGTTAAACTCTCGATGTCTAAGAAAGCTCAACGAGAAAGATTCAATTTTATGAAAGGTCTGTCCGCAAGTTCACTTGGATGATTTTTCGATTACTCACACCCGATGTTTTGATATGTACACATTGTGCTATATTCATTGCGACATTGCATTTAAAGTATATTTGGATTTCTTTTTTTGTTTCAATGCAGTATGAGTTATAGAACATGTCAACGACAGTTAGAATGAATTTTGATAAGCATGCAAGAAACATAACACACGCACAAACCTCCACTGGACGATTGATTCTCGAGGATCAAGTTTGTGGGTAAATATCCATTGATGGTCGATCATTAGTTTCCAGAATGACATAGTGTAGAATATTTATCAAAATATATTTCTAAAATTGGTCTAGGTTTTAACACTAATGTTCGATTTAATGAGCTTACCAAAATTAACTATAGGTAATCTGATAACTGTCTCAAGCAACTCTTACACGGGATTGCTCCAAAGAAACCCTAGACTCCTTGTTTGATACTATATACTCCACCGCTAACGTTCAAGATTCCTCAATAAACAACAAAAGGGAAACAAAACAAGTGGTATTTAGGGTAAAATGACCATTTTTACCATCTTACTTTACTACAATGCTATATTGCTATTTTACACAATTACTTATACTCACATTATGTGCAAAAAAAAAGCAATGCATTTTTCTGCTATCTCATAAACATGGTAATTATGGGTGATTCAGAAAAATAAATAGGACTTCTTAGGGCAGGGTTATTTTAGGTAACTAGATTGTTTTAGTTTCTTATGCACGGTAAATGAATTAGACAAGTAGAAAGACTAAAAGAATACAATGTTGTTATTACTTAGCAATTTCTTATATACTTTAACAACAATGTACATTGAAATATTTGGACATTTATCTAATTATATTTAATTGCACTTTTTTTCCTTTAATTTTAACAATAATGTTTATGTAACACCTCAAATCTTAGACCAATTTTTTTTTTCATTTTAAATTTACCGAAAACAAGTTTCACAAATAAAGTTATCAAACACATAGTTATCCAAAACAACCATTTTCACAAAATATCAGAGTTTTTCAAACTGTCCCAAACCTCTATCCATCCTCCCAACGAGTGTGCACAATCAAACATTCGCCTCCCGCACTTCTCAAAACTACCTGAAACACATAAATCAACAACTGTAACCACGAAGCTTAGTGAGTTCTCCAAGATATGACACACAACACCACATAAATAAATAGCTATGAGTTATCAGCAACCTTGGGGACTATCAACAATACCGGTGGGCAACAACACACCTTATGAGTTATCAGCAACTTTAGGGACTGTCCTCAGTCTCAGTCACATGTAACAACGTAACACAAAATAACAGCAGACCCAACTGATCATCATAAATACAACTATTCAACCAGACAGGTAAGGATAACTGAGGAGACTCACCTTATACTAACGACAATTAAATGTCATAGCCGAACTGCTTGAATTAGACTTCTCCTAGTGAACGAAATAATTAACCCTAATTAATATTTAACATCCAAATCTAAGTCAAAAGTCAACGAAATTCGACTACCCAATGCGTATGCTTGGCGTACACTTCGTTACACGGGGCGTACAACGCGAACAGTGACCAGACGACAAAGGAACAGGCTGATGGGTTTTATACAAAAGAACATCCTATGTGCTCATGCAAACCCTAAAGCTTGGATCTAGGTTTCTCTATTGTACATGCAATTCATCCGTGGCTACCAAAAATTGGCATCCAAGTGATCTTAGAAGAGTCCATTTTCTCAGTTCCTAACTATGTGTAAGAATCCGACAAATATTTTTAAATTTTTCATAATGCATTCCTAATTTTCCCAGTTGGGCCCAAGTATATCCATTAGGCCTTATCCTAAAGCTCAAACCAAATATTATAGTCCATATGCTTGTTTTTGGATGGCCCATCAGTAGCCCAATCACCAAAGCCCAATAGAAAGGCCAAACTCAAGGCCAAAGCAAAATTAGGGTTTCTCACATGAAATGATGATTATGGTTAAGTAATCTAACTTAACCCATTAGACACTTAATCCATTAAAGTCCATCACTCTATTAGGCCATTCATACAATTTAGTTGGACATAAATCAAAATTCCAATATAATAGTCCAAACGCGTGTCCCGACAATTCCCAAAGTAACATTCCCAGAGTTAGGGTTTTATAAACCCTAATTAGGGTTTCCAATCCAATCACAATCCTACTGAGTCCAAGATTAAGCAACTAGGCCAATTAGGGTTCCACTAGGCCAGACACCACCCACTGCCACCTCGGCGGTGGTGGTTGGCAACAACCACCATTTGCAATGGTGGTGGTGGTGGTGGTTCCTGCCCAAAAATTGCATATACCACTTCACACATAATACACACACACACGTAGCCACTAGAGATGGTGGTTAGTGGTGGAAAAACGATGGCAGCCACCACTTGATGGTGGTGGTGACGGACCTTCATTGATTTTCCGACCAAAAATGGCTCATACAGCAACAATAACACCGACAAGAACATATATTCTAGACATACATCCATCCAGCCACCTTCCATGCGGCTGATGTTGTCGGAAAGTTACGAAAATAGTTGGCAAAGGCCACCGACGGCAGCGGTGAAGCATTTGATGTCGAACACGCACAAAGGGACGGAGGAGAGGAGGGAGACAAGTGGCAGATGGTCTTACCTGAAGCCTCTCGGTAGTTCGCGCCCTTGCTGCAGCGAACACGTCCTTTTGTCGACCATCAGCGGTTTTCCAGGTTGTTTACGATGTCTGCGGCAGCGACGTTGTGGCATTTAGATTGCGATGGATCGGCGGCAGCGGCGTTGTGGCGTGTAGGTGGAGTTTCATTTTATCTGGAAGCATCTAAGTAGTTTACTGAACCGTACCTTTTTTTAAATTAACTAATACAAGAAACTGTTAGTTTGGTTATTACAATCTTTTAGTTTGATGCATAACTCTTGATGTTGTTCCCATTCATATTTTCATTGAGATAAAAAGTGTGCAAGTATAAAACTAATTTTGCTTCATACTTTTTCTTATAATGATGTGTTTAAAGGTGATTATGAAATAAAAAATGATTGTGATATCATCGAGCCATTGAAGGTTTATTATCACCTTTAAAGTTATTTATTATTAATTTTTTTACATAAAAAGTTTTTTTAGTCTACTTTAGTTATGGTTATAGAAGACTAAGTTTATTTTACTTGGAACAATCTAAGAAATTAGAAAGGTCTATGCTTGGTTTTATGATGCTTGTATTAGACGTGGAAAGAGGGTTATAGAGGTGTATAGTATTGATTATACATCTGATTCCCAAACAGGCATATCATATATGCAACGGATTTCCGACGGCTACGACAAATTTTAGCAACGAATTTTTATATTAGATAAAAATCGGAAGGTTCTTTCTTGACCTAACTACAAAAATGCAGATTTTTGGAAAGATACAAAATAGAACTTCTAAAGCAAAATAGAATAGAAATGACTAGTCTTAGAATATAGTTGAACCAAAACACCTATTTTTTTTTTTCGAGTCGGTTATTAGTGACCGATCAATGACGAATATACTTTTTTGTAAAAATTATCAAAAGAATAACTCACTAACGGACTATCGATGAAATTTAAGAAAAAATCACTAATAGATCACGTATAGATTTTATGTGATAGGCTAGCGGCGACTTTTGTATATAAAAAAAATATAAATTCATGAAAACATTAACAATAATTACATATTTAACAAAGGAAAAATCTTGAAACATACATCAAATCTATATTTTAAAAACATCAAATATATATCCACCAATTGGGTATTCATTATTCATTCGTTCATTGTTTACTTTACTTCTCAATGCAAAGACAAAAACAAAAACAATCTTGAAAAGTAATTCCACCTTGAGGACCCACCACCTCCATTTCTAACAAAGATGTTCCTTAGAATGTCACAATTCATTAGAAACATCTTTCCCAAGGAAAACAATCCATTTCACATCGGAATATGTGATTCCGATTCCGATCCCTCCGAAATGAGAAGACACCTTCAGATCAACAATCTCATATTAAATCGAGTGAAAACGACGGAAATTTTAGCAAATTTAGATTCAAATTAACACACCTTCAGATACATCTTCTTGTGTTTCCTCAAACACGGTATATGATATTCCCTTCCACACTGCAAGGAGTATAAATCTAACAATCAGAAATGAAAAAGCAGAATAATTGGATTTTTTTGAATGACCATTTTAACCTTGTGCCAAAACTAAAACAAGCACTATACTACAGGGACCAAATTTATTGATATATATTTAAGGAATGAGCATGTCAAGATCTAGTGATCAGATCTGCAACTTTTGTCAACATTGCCATGATCCCCAAACATCATTCAGTAAGAATGGAACAAGATGTCAGATTTAGATCTTACTTAAGCGTTACTTGATATAGCATAAATTGGAAAGTAGAGAATTAAAAATTTATTGGCATCAAAACAATTACATAAGAAAACGTTTTATAAACTTACCTTTGAAAGGGTAAGCTAATGTACAGTGGCCCCTGGACAAACCCACGAAACCGACTTTTGAAATGCTATGAACACCTAACTGGTACCGATCTGATTCAACTAGACTGACAACAGATCAAGAAAGTGTGAGTCACAGGAGAACAACAGATATAGACTCCGAAACAACAAAAAAAAAGGACACAACAGCTTCAAAACACATGATTCAGAATGATAACTTACATGTTTTTTCTTACAAAATATTGCGGGTCTTTGCTAGTTTTTTGATCTGTGTGCATGATAGAGAATTTTTTTTTTTTGAAATCAACACATAAAAGTCTTGGTGATTTGCATGACCCAAAAGACACAGATCGATAACTTTATCAAACCAATGCATGATTTTCAGATATGCATTATCCTCCTAAGCTCTTAATTATTTGTGAATAGTTTGATGTTTGGATCCTGGATCTAGATTCAGTTGATTATGACAGCGGCTGTGGATCCTCAACATCTAATATATATAGTAAGAAAAGTGTGGGCGTCAACCCTAATCCTGATCTCTAGCGATGGTGATTTGCATCAACCTCCCCTAAAATTGTACATATCGTCACATACAGCCCAACCATTAAGAAAAATGATGCTTTTTATTTGTAGTTTTTTTAACAGATCTTAAATATTTGTAAATGGTCATAATACTCCTTTGTATACATAACTATTTTTTTAACGGTTCTTATTTGTAAATGGCCACACTATCTTTATTTGTATTTTTTTTTCAAAAACATTTGATACATTTTTCTTGCTTGTTTAAGTGAGAATATCTTCTATCATTTGACATTGTGATTATTCGAGGTTGACTATACCTTATTCATTGTTTAGCCTTTCAACATGACAGGGTGTCATTAGCACAAACTTATTATAATGTTTGGCTACAAAATTAAAGTTTTCACAAAAAGTTGAAATTATGATTGTGTTAAATGAAATCATAATAATCTTGTATACTGATAATTATATTTATTTAAAAATTTAATTTCATGAAAAACTGATCTTAATAATGTAAATCAGGTAAAATTGTACATATATTTATCGTTTTGCACCTCCTCGAGTTAAACTCTCGATGTCTAAGAAAGCTCAACGAGAAAGATTCAATTTTATGAAAGGTCTGTCCGCAAGTTCACTTGGATGATTTTTCGATTACTCACACCCGATGTTTTGATATGTACACATTGTGCTATATTCATTGCGACATTGCATTTAAAGTATATTTGGATTTCTTTTTTGTTTCAATGCAGTATGAGTTATAGAACATGTCAACGACAGTTAGAATGAATTTTGATAAGCATGCAAGAAACATAACACATGCACAAACCTGCACTGGATGATTGATTCTCGAGGATCAAGTTTGTGGGTAAATATCCATTGATGGTCGATCATTAATTTCCAGAATGACATAGTGTAGAATATTTATCAAAATATATTTCTAAAATTGGTCTAGGTTTTAACACTAATGTTCGATTTAATGAGCTTACCAAAATTAACTATAGGTAATCTGATAACTGTCTCAAGCAACTCTTACACGGGATTGCTCCAAAGAAACCCTAGACTCCTTGTTTGATACTATATACTCCACCGCTAACGTTCAATATTCCTCAATAAACAACAAAAGGGAAACAAAACAAGTGGTATTTAGGGTAAAATGACCATTTTTACCATCTTACTTTACTACAATGCTATATTGCTATTTTACACAATTACTTATACTCACATTATGTGCAAAAAAAAAAGCAATGCATTTTTCTGCTATCTCATAAACATGGTAATTATGGGTGATTCAGAAAAATAAATAGGACTTCTTAGGGCAGGGGTATTTTAGGTAACTAGATTGTTTTAGTTTCTTATGCACGGTAAATGAATTAGACAAGTAGAAAGACTAAAAGAATACAATGTTGTTATTACTTAGCAATTTCTTATATACTTTAACAACAATGTACATTGAAATATTTGGACATTTATCTAATTATATTTAATTGCACTTTTTTTCCTTTAATTTTAACAATAATGTTTATGTAACACCTCAAATCTTAGACCAATTTTTTTTTTTCATTTTAAATTTACCGAAAACAAGTTTCACAAATAAAGTTATCAAACACATAGTTATCCAAAACAACCATTTTCACAAAATATCAGAGTTTTTCAAACTGTCCCAAACCTCTATCCATCCTCCCAACGAGTGTGCACAATCAAACATTCGCCTCCCGCACTTCTCAAAACTACCTGAAACACATAAATCAACAACTATAACCACGAAGCTTAGTGAGTTCTCCAAGATATGACACACAACACCACATAAATAAATAGCTATGAGTTATCAGCAACCTTGGGGACTATCAACAATACCGGTGGGCAACAACACACCTTATGAGTTATCAGCAACTTTAGGGACTGTCCTCAGTCTCAGTCACATGTAACAACGTAACACAAAATAACAGCAGACCCAACTGATCATCATAAATACAACTATTCAACCAGACAGGTAAGGATAACTGAGGAGACTCACCTTATACTAACGACAATTAAATGTCATAGCCGAACTGCTAGAATTAGACTTCTCCTAGTGAACGAAATAATTAACCCTAATTAATATTTAACATCCAAATCTAAGTCAAAAGTCAACGAAATTCGACTACCCAATGCGTATGCTTGGCGTACACTTCGTTACACGGGGCGTACAACGCGAATAGTGACCAGACGACGAAGGAACTGGCTGATGGGTTTTATACAAAAGAACATCCTATGTGCTCATGCAAACCCTAAAGCTTGGATCTAGGTTTCTCTATTGTACATGCAATTCATCCGTGGCTACCAAAAATTGGCATCCAAGTGATCTTAGAAGAGTCCATTTTCTCAGCTCCTAACTATGTGTAAGAATCCGACAAATATTTTCTAAATTTTTCATAATGCATTCCTAATTTTCCCAGTTGGGCCCAAGTATATCCATTAGGCCTTATCCTAAAGCTCAAACCAAATATTATAGTCCATATGCTTGTTTTTGGATGGCCCATCAGTAGCCCAATCACCAAAGCCCAATAGAAAGGCCAAACTCAAGGCCAAAGCAAAATTAGGGTTTCTCACATGAAATGATGGTTATGGTTAAGTAATCTAACTTAACCCATTAGACACTTAATCCATTAAAGTCCATCACTCTATTAGGCCATTCATACAATTTAGTTGGACATAATTCAAAATTCCAATATAATAGTCCAAACGCGTGTCCCGACAATTCCCAAAGTAACATTCCCAGAGTTAGGGTTTTATAAACCCTAATTAGGGTTTCCAATCCAATCACAATCCTACTGAGTCCAAGATTAAGCAACTAGGCCAATTAGGGTTCCACTAGGCCAGACACCACCCACTGCCACCTCGGCGGTGGTGGTTGGCAGCAGCCACCATTTGCAATGGTGGTGGTGGTGGTGGTTCCTGCCCAAAAATTGCATATACCACTTCACACATAATACACACACACACACACGTAGCCACTAGAGATGGTGGTTAGTGGTGGAAAAACGGTGGCAGCCACCACCTGATGGTGGTGGTGACGGACCTTCATTGATTTTCCGGCCAAAAATGGCTCATACAGCAACAATAACACCGACAACAACATATATTCTAGACATACATCCATCCAGCCACCTTCCATGCGGCTGATGTTGTCGGAAAGTTACGAAAATAGTTGACAAAGGCCACCGACGGCAGCGGTGAAGCATCTGATGTCGAACACGCACAAAGGGACGGAGGAGAGGAGGGAGACAAGTGGCAGATGGTCTTACCTGAAGCCTCTCGGTAGTTCGCGCCCTTGCTGCAGCGAACACGTCCTTTTGTCGACCATCAGCGGTTTTCCAGGTTGTTTACGATGTCTCCGGCAGCGATGTTGTGGCATTTAGATGGCGATGGATCGGCGGCAACGGCATTGTGGCGTGTAGGTGGAGTTTCATTTTATCTGGAAGCATCTAAGTAGTTTACTGAACCGTACCTTTTTTTAAATTAACTAATACAAGAAACTGTTAGTTTGTTATTACAATCTTTTAGTTTGATGCATAACTCTTGATGTTGTTCCCATTCATATTTTCATTGAGATAAAAAGCGTGCAAGTATAAAACTAATTTTGCTTCATACTTTTTCTTATAATGATGAGTTTAAAGGTGATTATGAAATAAAAAATGATTGTGATATCATCGAGCCATTGAAGGTTTATTATCACCTTTAAAGTTATTTATTATTAATCTTTTTACATAAAAAGTTTTTTTAATCTACTTTAGGTATGGTTATAGAAGACTAAGTTTATTTTACTTGTAACAATCTAAGAAATTAGAAAGGTCTATGCTTGGTTTTATGATGCTTGTATTAGACGTGGAAAGAGGGTTATAGAGGTGTATAGTATTGATTATACATCTGATTCCCAAACAGGCATATCATATATGCAACGGATTTCTGACGGCTACGACAAATTTTAGCAACGAATTTTTATATTAGATAAAAATCGGAAGGTTCTTTCTTGACCTAACTACAAAAATGCAGATTTTTGGAAAGATACAAAATAGAACTTCTAAAGCAAAATAGAATAGAAATGACTAGTCTTAGAATATAGTTGAACCAAAACACCTATTTTTTTTTTTCGAGTCGGTTATTAGTAACCGATCAATGACGAATATACTTTTTTGTAAAAATTATCAAAAGAATAACTCACTAATGGACTATCGATGAAATTTAAGAAAAAATCACTAATAGATCACGTATAGATTTTATGTGATAGGCTAGCGGCGACTTTTGTATATAAAAAAAATATAAATTCATGAAAACATTAACAATAATTACATATTTAACAAAGGAAAAATCTTGAAACATACATCAAATCTATATTTTAAAAACATCAAATATATATCCACCAATTGGGTATTCATTATTCATTCGTTCATTGTTTACTTTACTTCTTAATGCAAAGACAAAAACAAAAACAATCTTGAAAAGTAATTCCACCTTGAGGACCCACCACCTCCATTTCTAACAAAGATGTTCCTTAGAATGTCACAATTCATTAGAAACATCTTTCCCAAGGAAAACAATCCATTTCACATCGGAATATGTGATTCCGATTCCGATCCCTCCGAAATGAGAAGACACCTTCAGATCAACAATCTCATATTAAATCGAGTGAAAACGACGGAAATTTTAGCAAATTTAGATTCAAATTAACACACCTTAAGATACATCTTCTTGTGTTTCCTCAAACACGGTATATGATATTCCCTTCCACACTGCAAGGAGTATAAATCTAACAATCAGAAATGAAAAAGCAGAATAATTGGATTTTTTTGAATGACCATTTTAACCTTGTGCCAAAACTAAAACAAGCACTATACTACAGGGACCAAATTTATTGATATATATTTAAGGAATGAGCATGTCAAGATCTAGTGATCAGATCTGCAACTTTTGTCAACATTGCCATGATCCCCAAACATCATTCAGTAAGAATGGAACAAGATGTCAGATTTAGATCTTACTTAAGCGTTACTTGATATAGCATAAATTGGAAAGTAGAGAATTAAAAATTTATTGGCATCAAAACAATTACATAAGAAAACGTTTTATAAACTTACCTTTGAAAGGGTAAGCTAATGTACAGTGGCCCCTGGACAAACCCACGAAACCGACTTTTGAAATGCTATGAACACCTAACTGGTACCGATCTGATTCAACTAGACTGACAACAGATCAAGAAAGTGTGAGTCACAGGAGAACAACAGATATAGACTCCGAAACAACAAAAAAAAAGGACACAACAGCTTCAAAACACATGATTCAGAATGATAACTTGCATGTTTTTTCTTACAAAATATTGCGGGTCTTTGCTAGTTTTTTGATCTGTGTGCATGATAGAGAATTTTTTTTTTTTGAAATCAACACATAAAAGTCTTGGTGATTTGCATGACCCAAAAGACACAGATCGATAACTTTATCAAACCAATGCATGATTTTCAGATATGCATTATCCTCCTAAGCTCTTAATTATTTGTGAATAGTTTGATGTTTGGATCCTGGATCTAGATTCAGTTGATTATGACAGCGGCTGTGGATCCTCAACATCTAATATATATAGTAAGAAAAGTGTGGGCGTCAACCCTAATCCTGATCTCTAGCGATGGTGATTTGCATCAACCTCCCCTAAAATTGTACATATCGTCACATACAGCCCAACCATTAAGAAAAATGACGCTTTTTATTTGTAGTTTTTTTAACAGATCTTAAATATTTGTAAATTGTCATAATACTCCTTTGTATACATAACTATTTTTTTAACGGTTCTTATTTGTAAATGGCCACACTATCTTTATTTGTATTTTTTTTCAAAAACATTTGATACATTTTTCTTGCTTGTTTAAGTGAGAATATCTTCAATCATTTGACATTGTGATTATTCGAGGTTGACTATACCTTATTCATTGTTTAGCCTTTCAACATGACAGGCTGTCATTAGCACAAACTTATTATAATGTTTGGCTACAAAATTAAAGTTTTCACAAAAAGTTGAAATTATGATTGTGTTAAATGAAATCATAATAATCTTGTATACTGATAATTATATTTATTTAAAAATTTAATTTCATGAAAAACTGATCTTAATAATGTAAATCAGGTAAAATTGTACATATATTTATCGTTTTCCACCTCCTCGAGTTAAACTCTCGATGTCTAAGAAAGCTCAACGAGAAAGATTCAATTTTATGAAAGGTCTGTCCACAAGTTCACTTGGATGATTTTTCGATTACTCACACCCGATGTTTTGATATGTACACACTGTGCTATATTCATTGCGACATTGCATTTAAAGTATATTTGGATTTCTTTTTTGTTTCAATGCAGTATGAGTTATAGAACATGTCAACGACAGTTAGAATGAATTTTGATAAGCATGCAAGAAACATAACACATGCACAAACCTCCACTGGATGATTGATTCTCGAGGATCAAGTTTGTGGGTAAATATCCATTGATGGTCGATCATTAATTTCCAGAATGACATAGTGTAGAATATTTATCAAAATATATTTCTAAAATTGGTCTAGGTTTTAACACTAATGTTCGATTTAATGAGCTTACCAAAATTAACTATAGGTAATCTGATAACTGTCTCAAGCAACTCTTACACGGGATTGCTCCAAAGAAACCCTAGACTCCTTGTTTGATACTATATACTCCACCGCTAACGTTCAATATTCCTCAATAAACAACAAAAGGGAAACAAAACAAGTGGTATTTAGGGTAAAATGACCATTTTTACCATCTTACTTTACCACAATGCTATATTGCTATTTTACACAATTACTTATACTCACATTATGTGCAAAAAAAAAAGCAATGCATTTTTCTGCTATCTCATGAACATGGTAATTATCGGTGATTCAGAAAAATAAATAGGACTTCTTAGGGCAGGGGTATTTTAGGTAACTAGATTGTTTTAGTTTCTTATGCACGGTAAATGAATTAGACAAGTAGAAAGACTAAAAGAAAACAATGTTGTTATTACTTAGCAATTTCTTATATACTTTAACAACAATGTACATTGAAATATTTGGACATTTATCTAATTATATTTAATTGCACTTTTTTTTCCTTTAATTTTAACAATAATGTTTATGTAACACCTCAAATCTTAGACCAATTTTTTTTTTTCATTTTAAATTTACCGAAAACAAGTTTCACAAATAAAGTTATCAAACACATAGTTATCCAAAACAACCATTTTCACAAAATATTAGAGTTTTTCAAACTGTCCCAAACCTCTATCCATCCTCCCAACGAGTGTGCACAATCAAACATTCGCCTTCCCGCACTTCTCAAAACTACCTGAAACACATAAATCAACAACTGTAACCACGAAGCTTAGTGAGTTCTCCAAGATATCACACATAACACCACATAAATAAATAGCTATGAGTTATCAGCAACCTTGGGGGACTATCAACAATACCAGTGGGCAACAACACACCCTATGAGTTATCAGCAACTCGAGGGATTGTCCTTAGTCTCAGTCACACGTAACAACGTAACACAAAATAACAGCAGACCCAACTGGTCATCACAAATACAACTATTGTACCACAGAGGTAAGGATAACTGAGAAGACTCACCTGATACTAATGACAAGTAAATGTCATAGCCGAACTGCCAGAATTAGACTTCTTCTAGTCAACGAAATAATTAACCGTAATTAATATTTAACACCCAAAGCTAAGTCAAAAGTCAACGAAATTCAACTGCCCAGTGTGTATGCTTGGCGGAAACTTCGTTACACGGGGTGTACAATGCGAACAGTGACTAGACGGCTAAGGAACTGGCTGATGGGTTTTATACAAAACAACATCCTATGTGTTCATGCAAACCCTAAAGCTTGGATCTAGGTTTCTCTATTGTACATGCGATTCATCCAAGGCTCAAGAACCCAAATCTAGCATGTGCATTTCGAAATTATCACATAAGAGTAGATCTAGATGTTACCTCTTATAGAATGGCTTGAATCTCTTCAATATTCTTTCTTTGGAGCTTAGAGTCAGAAGTGTCACTCCTCTAAGGCTTACAAACACCACAAGCAAGAGAATAACTTATGAGAAGGAGGAGGAGCACTAAAAACGACCTAGGGTTCTTCCAAGAAAGTCCACAACATTTTTGGGGCCATAGGGGTCTTTATATAGTGAGGCTATTAGGGTTTTCAACTAGGAAACCCTAACTTGACTCCTTAGGCCCTAAGCAGCCCATGGACTCCCTTTAGAACACCCCTTCGATGAATTCCTTATGGGCTTCCCATATAATTCGTCCAACCTATGTTCCAAGGTGATCCATAGCCCAATTACAATTATCTTATAATTACAATTCCAGCCCCCTAAGTTTAATCAATGTCTTTTAGTCACAAAATTAACTATCAATTAATTATTGACTAATACTAATTAAACAATGTGATTTCACCTTTAATATATTATTCATATAATATATTAATAAATCATAATTAATCCTCTTTCTCTATAAATCAACCTATCAAGTTGCTTTGGTGAAGGCAACCCAAAAGGACCATGCACAACCGGGTCAAATATATACCAAATATAGTTACGGGCTTAGACACTATTCCAACAGTCTCTACTTGGATAAATATAGTAACGATAATGTAAGTACAATCCTATTAGCAATCGTAGCTCTCAAAGACGTTGTTGAACTCTGATCTTATTAGTAACTTGTACTTTAGATAAGGGATCATGTATTCCTCCCTTCTAGATATCGTATGAACTGAGATAAGGAATTTAATCACACTCTTCGTTCATGTGTTATTTACCGATTTCCAATTTATGACGACTGACCATTAACTACAATTGAACACATCAACATAGTCCCGGCTTGGCCAAGCGCTTAGGGTGTCATCACTAAATCATCGAGGGGGACCACAAATATCATTTTTATCCCACTTTAGGTAAAAAGAACAGATAAACTTCGACTCAATGATCACTTGTACTCGCTTACCGAATCACATACAACAATCCGTTTTATAACAGCAAGTTACTAGTGTGTTTACATATTATTAATGTGTAACCGACTCATAAGATACAACTCACACATCTCGGTTTCAAGAACATAAGATATTATCGTCTCACCAATCACTCGTGATAAAATCCATGAAGCGATCAAGTGAGTGTGAGTTTAATCCAATACTCTAATCTTATAGCAGCACTCATGAACTCTGTAGCAAACTTGTACTATGACTAAATGCTTTAGTCAATCTACAGACGGATTCCTAACAATCTTCATTCACTCCTACTTCCAAAGAATGAGCGACTGTGGAGTGTTTGAATAATCTTATTATTCGAGAAGTCAAAACATGCAAAGTGAAACACAAGAATAATACTAATCCAATGTGGCCCCAAACTTTTGAGTATAAGTAAAAAAACATTTTATTTAATCACCATATTAATTACTCATTATTTCTTGTTTTGGGTAATCAACTTCTTACTTGAATTATAACAAAAATTGTGCCATGCTCTTAGCATGCACACTATGGTTCCTGTTGGATTAGTGTCTAAGCCTGTAACTATATTTGGTATGTACTTGACCCGGTTGTGCATTGTCCTTTTGGGTTTCCTTCACCAAAGCAACTTGACAAGGTAATTTGATGAGAGATAGGATAATATGATTTATTAATGTATTATAATAATAATATATTAATGGAGAAATCATATGTATTTAGTTAGTATTAGTCATAAATTAATTAGGAATTAATTTGGTAACTAAAAGAGATTAATTAAATAAAGGGGTATAAACTGTCAAATGTATGATAGTTGACTTTTGGGCTGTGAAACCTAATGGACTAAGGGGGAACGGAATTATGATATGGGATCATCATATTTTCGTCCAAGGCCCTATTCCAGAAGGTTCCTTGGGTTGCTTGGTAACTATGCGTTCCATTAGGGTTTAAACTGAAACCCTAGCAGCCTACAGTATAAATAAGACCCCTAGCCTTCAATTTTTGGCCACTTGCTTCCCAAGAGAAACCCTAGGCCGAAATTAAGCATTGTCCCTCCTCTCTCATAGTTGCCTTCTTGCTTGTGGTGATTGTAAGCCATTAGGGGAGTTACAATTGTTACTCTAAGCTCTAAGAAAGAAGATTCAAGCTTCCATTAAAGAGCTAAACATCTAGATCTGATTCTATATGTTAAATTATGAAATATGTATGCTAGTTTAGGGTTTTTAAGTCTTGGATTCATTGCATGTATAATAGAGAAACCTAGATCCAAGCATTACGGTTTGTATGAGCACATAAGATTATTCTTATGCATAAAACCCATCAGTGGTATCAGAGACTTGATTGGTTTCTGTTGTATGTGATGTGATTGTTGTGTTTTTGTTGAAAAACATTTTTCTGGCCTCTGCCCGACTCAACTCGGCGAGTCAGTATCTGGACTCGGCGAGTTGGCCCAACTTGGTGAGTCCAGGACTGACTCGACGAGTTCGGGAGTCAGACGGAGCATATCTCAGGATTTTCTTGCTGTTTTGCTATAGGATAAATTCCAAAACATTTTTTGATAATAAAATCCAAATTTTATTGTATGCAAATGATTATCCTTACCAAAACAAAAGGGAATTTCTAATATTTTGAATAATAGTTTCTTTATATGATAAATATGGATTATTTAAATTATTTGGTAATTATCTTGTGACTAAAATTGTATTAGGTCAAATATAGATAATTATAAAATTAATTGTTTAATTTATATTATTTGTTATTTGATCCCTTGTGTTTTGAAAAGTTCAAAACTTGTCCTCAAGTTTTGAAATTTTAATTTTATGATTAAAAGTTTAATTTTGATTGATTTAAATTTCAAACCCTTAGAATTTTACAACTTTTAAATTCAACCCTATACAATTATATTATTACAAGATTAATTATTATATATCTATATGAATAAGCTAGTCTTATCGCTAGTAGGCCTCATTCACGAAGCCAGTCTATAAGGTGGGTATAAGGTTGTTGCCTATAAAATGGCGCTTAATGGGTGTACACTCACACCCACCGCTTGCTTGATTGGTGGAGGGTCGGTAGCCGAATGGATAGGATAGGGCACTTAATTCTTCATTACAAGTATAAATAAATTACAAAGTAACTATAATGTTTTACAAATTCCCAATCTTAGTTACTTTAGGGTAAAATGTGAAAATGATGCTATTCCATGGAATTACACTTTGCACCCTTGTCAAACGTTAGTGGAGCATGTGTGGTTAACCGACACACTAATTTGGGATTGACATTGGTGGCGAAGGGTGGCTCGATGTTTATCATAGATCAATGGAGGTTGCGTGGCTAACCGGCACATTGATTGGGTGATAGAGACATTGAGTGCACCATGTTGGTTCGCATGGTTATGCATAACTTGTTTGCAATCCTCCGTATCCCAGTTGCAAATTTAAAGTGCATAACGAGATTTAAACATGCCATTGAAAAGTTCAATGAATCTCAAAGATCTAGGAGTTTTCAAATACATTTAAAACTTAATCTTCTTTTTCGTTTTCATGGTGAAAATTAGTAAATCGTCATTCACTTACCTTCAAATTATTTACTTTTAGATTACGGCATCCCCTTTATAAGTTATAAATAATATTGTTGGATTCTAGCCCTAATTTCTCATTTGGGTGTTTAATTGTGGATTCATTCTAATCAAACTTTGTTCCTTTCTATTTTAGATGTCTAACACAAACGCTAACAACAACGCTTATGGGTCATTCTCGCTAATGAACGTATGCCAAAAAGTCACATTTGATGGGTCGTATTTCAACGAGTGGATGAGATACATTCATATGATCACTCATTACAAGGACAAAGAATATGTCCTCGATGAGAAAGTTGAAAAAGATCAATCTAGATGTTGCTACTCCTGAAGAGTTGGCGGCCTTTGAGGCCCACGAGCGTTATGCTACGAAAGTTCATTGCATCATGCTGGCCACCATGAACCTCGAACTCCAAAAGTCCTATGCGGACATGTATCCATATGTGATGCATCAAGATTTTCTGGACATATACCAGCAAAGCGCAAGGCAAGAGAGCTATGAGATCATTACTAACATGATCACCGCTAAGATGGGGAGTGGAGAATCCCTAACCTCGCATTTGCAGAAAATGTAGAGGTATGTTAATCGTCTTCTCAAACTTAATGTTAAGTTTGATGAGGATTTGGCTATCGACATCATCCTCCACTCCTGGCCTTCCTGCTACAACGAGTTCAGAATGACCTACCACATGAACGAGGAGACGGGTTTTCCAAGAAAGGGAACTCATAAGTCAAGAGGACAGTGGGAGGCAAATTGATCTTGAAGAGATTCAACAGGAAAACGATGAAGGAACTTCTAATACTGGCACTCAACCTGAGGATGTTGAACCTGTTGACGAGTCCTTACCTCTTAGACGTTCCAATAGGGCTAGTGTTCCACCCTAGTTGTATGGATTCCATATAACTACTGAAGGGGATACATTTATTAGTGATAGGACACTAGTAAATTTGGACGAACGTAACAGATATAAGGAAGCCATGGCAGGCCCAGAGTATTCTAAGTGGAAAGAGGCAATGGACAGCGAGATTCAGTCCATGTACGACAACCAAGTTTGGAATTTGGTTAATAATGTGCCGGGTCGTAAGACAGTCAGGTGCAAATGGATCTTTAAGAAGAAGACAGACATGGATGGGAATGTGCACACTTATAAAGCGCGATTGGTTGCAAAGGGCTTTACTTAAACTCCTGGAGTTGACTATGATGAGACCTTCTCGCTACTTGCCAAGATAAAGTCTGTTAGGGTGATGCTCGCAATAGCTGCGTTTCATGATTATGAAATATGGAAGATGGACGTGAAAACCGCTTTTCTTAATGGAAAATTGGCTGAGGATGTTTACATGAGCCAGCCAGAAGGTTTTATCAATGCGAAGCATCCAAATAGAGTGTGTAAGCTTGAGAAATCCATTTATGGATTAAACAAAGCGTCTCGCAGATGGAATCTTTGTTTTGACGAGAAGGTCAAAGAGTTTGGCTTTCTGCGAAGCGAAGATGAGTCATGTGTGTATGTCAAGGCCAGTAGGAGTATAGTGAGCTTCCTCATATTTTATGTCGATGACATACTGCTCATAGGAAATGATGTCCCAACCTTGCAGGAGGTCAAGTCCTGGCTTTTGAAGTGTTTCGCTATGAAGGACCTCGAAGAGGCTACGTATATTCTGGGAATAAGGATAGTAAGAAATAGAAGTAAAAGACTAATAGGACCCAGTCAGGATACATACTTGGATAAGGTAGTAAAGTGTTTTAGTATGGAAAATTCAAAGAAAGGGGAGTTGCCAATTCAAAGCAATACCAAGTTGAGTAAGACTTAATGCCCGAGTACAGAGGCAGAAATTGCTGATATGAGCCAAGTACCTAACGCTTCGCAGTTGGCTCTATCATGTATGCCATGACTTGTACTTGCCCTGATGTGGACTTCCCTTTGACCATGGTCAGCAGATATCAAGGGAACCCTGGTAGTTCGCATTGGATTGATTTCAATAATATTCTTAAGTACATATGAAGGACCAAGGAATGGTTTCTAGTCCTTGGTGGGAGTGATGACTTAAGGGTACGAGGGTACAGTGACGCTAGCTTTCAGATAGATAAGGATAATTATCGATCGTAGTCGGGCTGGGATTTTACCCTGAACGGAGGAGCAGTAACTTGGAAAAGTTCCAAGCATGAGACCGTGGCTGATTCAATGTGTGAATCAGAGTACATTGTGGCAAGAGAAGCATCGAAAGAGGCTATATGGCTGAAGAACTTCATTGGAGACCTTGGAGTTGTGCCATTCATCAAGCGGTTTTTAGCCGAAAAAATCTAAACGAGAATCGAAGATCTCGTCAATTGTAGTGAAACGATAAAAAGATAGACGTAAACGGACGTCGGATGAAGTAGTTATGAATTTATAACGGAGTATTCCTATCCCGGCCTACTAAAATAATATAATAAAAATAAATTCAAAATTAGCCGACGGAGTCTAAACAAAAGTTGTAGAGCGTAGTCTTACCTACCCGGGTATATAAAGAACGTCGAAAACGGAGTTCGTATGAGGAAGATATGAAATTTTGAAGTTTATTAAATATTTTCAGTATTTAATTTAAATATAAAATAACTGATATTATCCATGGGGGGACTCAACGAGCTGACCCACATTACACCCAGCGTAATTCGTTGTTCCAGCCCCCTATAAAAGGAAGTCGAGTGCAGCCGAGTTCTTTGCTCATTTCTTCCCTTTCTCTCGCGTTTTTGCATCGTTTTTCGTGCAAGAAATATCCCGAACCCTCGATATCATTCCCGAGACCCGAAGCAAGTCCTGAAGCCCCAAAGATCCTGATAAGTGAAATTCCCGAGCCGAAGCTCTGCTCCCGAGAAGCCAATTTTTGTGAAGATCTTCCAGATCTACAGACGAATACTACTTCTACAAGCCATAGTGTTGTCCGATCATCTTCTAATCAAGTGAGTGTGTGGTCACCTTCTTCTAACACATAAATATTAAGTATTTGCTATGAAATACGTGCTATGTGTATAATATATTGTTGTTTATTTGAGATGATTGTGGAATGGACGAATTATATAAGTTTTAATGAGTTAAACTATATATGTAGTTTGTATCTAAAAATATGTTGGGTAGAACAAGATTAGATGAGGTTGTTGGTAGGTGAATAAAGGTGGGTTGGACCATGAGATAAACAGATAAAGAGATAAACTTGTTCTAGATCCGAGAATATGGATCAGAGGAGGAGGTTAGTTTTAGATCTAAGAGTATGGATGAAATCAAGAGGTTAGTTTTAGATCTGGGAATATGGATTAGGTAATGAGGAAAATTTAAGATCTGAGAGTACGGATTATGTATTTTAGAACTACGTATTCATTCGATAAGTGTAACGCCCATAGATCCGGGCTAGTCAATTTAGAGGCAATAGGGGTCGAAAACGACTTTTCGACAAAATTTTATTTAGAATAAATAATCTTAACCAAGTTGTAGAATATGTTACAAGGTTTATGTACATATAAAGAACGCCAAAATCCGAGTTATAACGAAGAAGTTATGACCCGTCGAAGTTCCGCGACAAAACCGGCACGGCACCGGGAAGCGTAAATAGTGAATTTACGATAAAGCGAGATTTAACCTTAGCGATCTAAACGAAAGTCGTAGAATATGTTAAACTAAGAACATCGATAAAAAGAACGCCCAAATCTGACTTCGTATGAAGAAGTTATGATTTTTTGAAGTTTCGGACTAGCAAGGCACAACCCGAAATTCGAATATTAGATTGAGGGGTTTTTAGCCGACACGACCTAAACGAGAATCGAAGATCTCGTTGAGAGTAGCGTAACGAGAAAAAGATCGGCGAAAACGGATGTCGGATGAAGAAGTTATGAAGATTTAACGGACCAATCGTGTCCCGGCCCGTTAATAATATAAAATTTAAAATCGAGCCAAAATTAGCCAACAAAGTCTAAACGAAAGTTGTAGAGTATGTTCCCACCTTCGTGTGGATATAAAGAACGTCGAAAACGGAGCTGGTATGCGAAATTTATGATTTTTAGAAGTCGGGAGTGGAAATTGCGAAATCTGATGCGAGATGGATGACGTGGCTGCATCTAGGCCGTCGCTTGCTGACCACGACTCGCTTCGGATGAAGAACACGTCACCTTCGCTTACGCCCCGCGTCCGAAGCCAGTACACCCCACGTACCCTCGCCTTATCTCTTCCGACGTTGCGAGCCAGCTGGTGCGAAGCTGGCACTCTTATCCGATGGCTACGCCCCGCGTAGGTCCGAGGTACGCCCAGCGTACCGAGGCCTCGCAGGGCTATAAAAGGAGACCAAGACTTCATCATTTTTCACACCTTTTTCACTTCTCTCTCTAACCTCTTTCTCTCTCTACAACCCCAAACCACCCCTAAACCCTAGTTAAGCCCCGAGGCTCCAAGAGTCCCGAGAAAAAGGAGTTTTTTCGGTTTTGAAACGCTGCTCTAATTAAGTTCCGGTTTTCGATAAAATTCGTTGTTTTATCGAAGGAAATTGTTTTGAGAGTCCGAGTGTTGAATCACCACCTTTCAGGTGAGTCTATAGTCCCTTTCACCTTACACATAGATATGAATTATTTTAATATAAATTACGTGCTGTGTGTGCATATTGTCTGAATACTTGCTGTCTATGCCGGGTGAAAGAATTTTATACATGTTTTAAATGATTTAAACTGTATATTTATTTTATATCTACAAAATGTGTTGGGTAAAACATGGGTAGATCAAATAGTTGTTTTGTGATAACACGATGGGAGACATCAATGTTGTCAGTAATCCAGTCATCTAATGGAGTATAGATGATGACCATGGGCGATACTAGACGGTCCGGTGGAACGCTATTAAGCTCGTAACCTGTAGGTGTTTTTAAACTAGGTGCTCATTAGGTATTTTGAACTGA
This sequence comes from Lactuca serriola, assembly GCF_051521515.1. Classification (NCBI taxonomy): domain Eukaryota; kingdom Viridiplantae; phylum Streptophyta; class Magnoliopsida; order Asterales; family Asteraceae; genus Lactuca; species Lactuca serriola. Next base: position 154,772,028 of record NC_136408.1, on the reverse strand, counting down.
GTGTGTTCACTACGTATCTTTGAACTGAGTGTGTTCACTAGGTATTTTGAACTAAGTGTGTTCACTAGTTAGTTTTGAACTAAGTGTTTACCAGATATTTTGGACTACGTGTTCACCGGTTGTAATCTATAAGCTTTGGTGACGATGGACTTCGTGCCGATTCCTTAGGATAATCCTTAGGAATGAATGAACGAGAAATAGCTGATTCTTAGGGTACATCCTTAAGAGTAAAGAAGATAATGGGGATGGGTAATTGGGTTTAATTGCTTGATTGTTTAAACATAATAATTATATTATTGTGGGTTGAAAACCCTATGTACTCACCAGGTTTCCCAACCTGACCCACTCAGTTTATTTATATCACAGGTGTTGATATGAAGTCACATTACACTGAGAGATTAAAGAGATGTAGATCACTAGTGTAAATAAATGTAAGTTCTGTTTATGCTTATGTTTCTGTATTGACAATGACATCCCAAATGTTTTAAAATGAATAAAATGCGTTTCTTTGAAAATGTTTTAATAACGTATTTATTTTGTTTTTCTGGGAACAAATTCCGCAACATTTTACTCTGACTTTTACAAAGCATAAACAAAATCGGTCTTTTCTAGCCGTGAAAATGGGGATGTCACAGTTGGTATCAGAGCATTAGTTTAAGCGAAATAGGAATTTGTAGGAAATTTCTAGACTTAAACTTAGAATGCTAAGTGATGATCGTGAGGAGTGTGTCAAATAGATTTAGGTAATACACCTGAATAGACACGAGCACTAGCTTATTTTAGGAATGATGCCTAAATTGCTTTTATGTGCTAAATGATTTGATATGCTATATTTTGATCGGATCTATGGTCTGTTGCCGACCGGATCTGGAAAACGGTATGTGTTTAGTATTCTAAACGTACGAATACGATATTAGAACTAGCATATAAACGTTTTGGAGTGATAAGGATGATTTAAACGTCAATCCTAAGTAAAGGTCTAGATTCACCTTATTCGGTGTATAGATCAAGATGGCAAGGACCCGTAGCGGGAACGTGAATGCAAATGAGAATAGGAACCCACCCCCAATGGTTCAGCAAATACATGTTGTACAAGAAGTTGCACCTGAGCCAGTCACCATGGCTGGAGTTCAAGCCATGATTCGGGCTATGTTAGCTGAACAAAGGGAAGAAATGAGGCAGATGTTGAATAAGGTCGAAGCTACATTGGCCATTGAGCAACCCGGACCGATTCCCGAGCAATCGGAGGAAGGGAACTACAGCCGCCAAGTGAGTCAAGTGGAGACTCAAGGTGAACGAAGGGATGGCCCGGAGAGGAGAAACGACAAGGATCGGCGAATGTACAAGAATTTCTTGGGTGCGAAACCACCATGTCTCTCAGGAAGCCCAAAGCCTGTTGAGATTATGGATTGGATCTCCGAGATGGAGATGGTGTTTGAGAGCTGCGACTGTAGCAAGAAATAGAAGAACGTCTTCGCTGTAAGACAACTGAAAGCAGGAGTCTTGAGCTGGTGGAAGCTATTGGCAGATACGATGCCATGAGGAGAAGCCCTAAGGATGTCATGGGAAGAGTTTTTGGAACAGTTGAAAATGCAGTACTGCTCAGAGATAGATCTGATAGACCTTAACAACGAGTTTCAGAACCTGAAGAAAGGGAAGATGAGTGTTGATGACTACGCCACCGCATTCACCGGGAGGATGAAGCTATTTCCCTACTTGGTTCCTACTGAACTCTCCAAGATTGATAGGTTTGCTAATGGATTACCCACTGACTTTGGCCCAATGGTCAAAATGGCAACTACCTTGAAAACAGCAGTTAGGGCAGCTAAGAATGTAGAGGCCCAGATAAGAGAAAAGGGTCTAGAAAAAGATAAGGCAGGAGAGAAGCGGAAGTTTGAAGGATCTTAAAGGTCCAACAAGGAGAGCAAATTCTCAAAGCCTGGAGGAGGAGGTGAAGCAAGATGGTGTGATAAATGCAAGAAGAAACACTTTGGAAAATGCGGCGAAGAGGTGACATGTTTCAAGTGTGGAAAGTTTGGGCATTACGCCAATGAGTGTACATCCAACAAGAGGTTGTGTTATGAATGTAAAGAAAGGGGGCATCTTTCAAAGAATTGCCCAAAGAAGAATGAAGCAACAAGGCCAAACATGCCACCAAGGCCAAGGGCATTTCACATGATCCTCGACGAAACAGAAAACCACGCGAGGAATCAAGGATGAAGACTTCATATCCGAAGATCAAGTTATGGAGTAGCCATAGTATCGTATGATGTATCCTATTAGAGGCATAGTCTAGGGTGAACTTGAACACCTATGTAATAGTTTCAAGAAATAATAAAAGCTTTGTTTTGTTATTTGATGTGCTAAACAGTTATGTGATTTTCTTGCATGGTGACTTGGAAAACTGCGAGACAATACTTGGGATGACTATGAGTAGGTGTGAAAGGTAGTAGATGCATATACTACCGGAAGCACAGGACTCACGCTTGGATCAGGGAAAGTCACTAGGTTACCAAGAAGCTAGTAATTGATTTGTTTTATTCAAGTATGTCGTTACCATTATTTCATTAATGACTAAGAAGATTGTTGTTATCCCGACCCTAGTGGTCATATCCATTGAGTCCGACTACGATGAGTAGGTTACGTGGTTCAGAGAACCAAGTTTGATGAAGCGTCCGACTTAAACCAAACGATTGGAATCAAAGCGATCAATAGAAATATCGCACTCGTTGTTAAAGAAGTTGATAGCTAGAAATGCCTAATGTTAAAGTGTGATTATATCACATTAGAACATGAAGGAAGGCATAGTCTGTTTTAGGGTTTAACTCTAAGAGACCTAAGTCCAAGTGTTGCAACGTACGATGATAGGTCATTATAATATGACACATCCTTCCATTGTAGTAACGAAAAGAACTTTTCCTAATATCGTATCCACTGAGGATTGACATTGTGGCTCGAAGGTCATAATCTGGAGTCTAACGTGAGATAGAGAGCGGATGCAAGATCGACCACCGCTTGTAGTGAAGGAGTCTAAGAGTTAGATACTCGTTCAAAGAAACATCGAAGTTATGACTTAGGATGAATAGATAACAAATGGATTCATCATGTGAGCCCTGTTTCGTTGATGATTCCGGGACGTAATCATCCTAAGGGGGAGATAATTGTAACGCCCGTAGATCCGAGCTAGTCAATTTAGAGGCAATAGGGGTCGAAAACGACTTTTCGACAAAAGATTATTTAGAATAAATAATCTTAACCAAGTTGTAGAATATGTTACAAGGTTTCCGTACATATAAAATCCGAGTTATAACGAAGAAGTTATGACCCGTCGAAGTTCCGCGACAAAACCGACACGGCATCGGGAAGCGTAAATAGTGAATTTATGATAAAGCGAGATTTAGCCTTAGCGATCTAAACGAAAGTCGTACAATATGTTAAACTAAGAACATCGATAAAAAGAACGCCCAAATCTGACTTCGTATGAAGAAGTTATGATTTTTTGAAGTTTCGGACTAGCAGTGTACAACCCGAAATTCGAATATTAGATTGAGCGGTTTTTAGCCGACACGACCTAAACGAGAATCGAAGATCTCGTTGAGAGTAGCGTAACGAGAAAAAGCTGGGCGAAAATGGATGTCGAATGAAGAAGTTGTGAAGATTTAACGGACCAATCGTGTCTCGGCCCGTTAATAATATAAAATTTAAAATCGAGCCAAAATTAGCCAACAAAGTCTAAACGAAAGTTGTAGAGTATGTTCCCACCTTCGCGTGGATATAAAGAACGTCGAAAACGGAGATCGTATGCAAAAGTTATGATTTTTAGAAGTCGGGAGTGGAAATTGTGAAATCTGATGCGAGATGGATGACGTGGCTGCATCTGGGCCATCGCTTGCTGATCACGGCTCGCTTCGGATGAAGAACACGTCGCCCTCGCTTACGCCCCGCGTCCGAAGCCAGTACGCCCCGCGTACCCTCGCCTTATCTCTTCCGACGTTGCGAGCCAGCTGGTGCGAAGCTGGCACTCTTATCCGATGGCTACGCCCTGCGTAGGTCCGAGGTACGCCCAGCGTACCGAGGCCTCCTAGGGCTATAAAAGGAGGCCAAGACTTCATCATTTTTCACACCTTTTTCACTTCTCTCTCCAACCTCTTTCTCTCTTTACAACCCCAAACCACCCCTAAACCATAGTTAAGCCCCTTAGCACCCTAGGGAAGCCCCGAGCCTCCCGGAGTCCCGAGGAAAAGGAGTTTTTCGGTTTCGAAACGCTGCTCCAATTAAGTTCTGGTTTTCGATAAAATTCGCTGTTTTATAGAAGGAAATTGTTTTGATAGTATCGAAGCGTTGTCCGAGTACTGTATCACCACCTTCCAGGTGAGTGCATAGTCCCTTTCATCTTACACATAGATATGAAGTATTTTAATATAAATTACGTGCTGTGTGTGCATATTGTCTGAATACTTGCTGTCTATGCCGGGTGAAAGATTTTTATACATGTTTTAAATGATTTAAATTGTATATGTATTTTATATCTACAAAATGTGTTGGGTAAAACATGGGTAGATGAAATAGTTGTTTTGTGAATATATGATGTTATTACTTAAAACTTTGTGTTAAGTATACACTAGTTAGCATTTCCTAAATGGAGTTAATATCGAAAATTGATTATAAGCATTGTAGGCTTGCCTAGTGATGGGTTAAGGCTGAAATAAGGATGTTTAGTTCAATTAAGTTTGGACAATGGGTAGCCTCTTATTAAGAGTATGCGTGTTGTGAGATTGATGATCGGTAGAGTACGTCCTACGTAAGAAGTACATTTTATGTACGAATTCTTTTTCATAGCTCTGTGTCTTGGGTGCTGCTTGTGCCAGGGTAGTATTATGTTCTCGGGTACGATTCTTTCGCGTACCAAAGTACTGTAATGTGCCAGAAGTACTATCATGTACAAAGTCTTTTTGACAATTTTGTTTGTTGGTTACGGTAGCGTATGGGAGTACTCTAGTAGTATTTCCCCATACTTTTATTTTGAGAGAGCTTTGGAATTAGCGTTTCTTTTATGACATGATCGACCGAGCTTCATATGTCAGCGTTTTCTTTCACGAAGTAATTAAGGGAACTTCGGAGACTGCCTAATAAAGTGTGTCGGTAATAGACCACTTATAGGTATGTCTGGTGTTATATTGTTGGATAGGGTGCATCTAGGGGTGAAATACCTCATGTATTCAGGCCACTACTAGGCAAAGTTCGATGTTGGGATAGGTAGAGTCTGGGCATATAATACCTCATGATAGTCGGACCACGCCTAGGCATTGTTATCTATATAACTACCCCTGACTTAACTGTCTTGTGGTTCTTTCTTTTACGAATGAAGGTTCGTGGTGAAACTTATTTCATTCCCCTCATTCGATGTCTTTATTGATCCTCGTTTGCTGGTAGGGAATTTCCGAAGCAGCTTTGTCAGTTTGTGGTTGATATCGATTCCTTAGGCTAGATCTCATAAGATCATTGTATAGGGTCAGTATATAGGGATCGACGGGATGGGATATATTGTTTTAGAAATATAATTTATATGTGTTTATAACATTAGTGGTTTTGCAGGATCGAGATATACTTTATTATCACGTTGTTTGAACTAAGAGCTTCCATTCTCTATGCCCCTTAGGTGATTGGGTTCACCGGGGATATGCGAACTAAGTGTTCATTAGATATTTGAACTTAGTGTTCATCAGGGATAATTGAACTAAGTGTTCATTAAGTGTTTGTGAACTAGGTGTTCATTGGGTAATATTGGAACTAAGTGTTCATTAGGTGTTCTTGAACTAGGTGTTCATTACTTATTGTGAATTGCGTGTTCACCAGAGGTAATCTAAGAACCTTGGCAGCACTAGACATTGTGCCAGTTCCTTAGGGCAATCCTTAGGAATGAATGGGAGAAGGGTAACTGGTTCATAGGATAAATCTTTAAGAAATAAATGGAGATAATGGGGGTGGGTATTTGAATTGATTGTGTAATTATTAAATATAATAATTATATTATTGTTGGTTGAAAACCCTATATGCTCACCAGGCTCCCAAGCCTGACCCACTCAGTGTTCTTTGCATTATCGGTAATGGCACAAGAGTATTAGTTGGTGGACTTGACGAGAGATTTTGGATTATAGGCCTGTAGTTACGAATAACTGTTGTAAGGTCTATTTTGTTATGTTTATGCTTTTGGTCTGTATTGAACATGACATCCCGAGATTTTGTTATATAATGAACATACATTTCATTAAAGAAATGCTTTGATAATTTTTATCATATTTTGTTTTGGGAACAAATTCTGCAACTGTTGGTATCAGAGCATTAGTTTAAGCGAATTAGGAATTTGTCGGAAATTTCTAGACTTAAACTTAGAATGCTAAGTAATGATTGTGAGGAGTGTTTCTAAAATATGTTAGGTAGTACACCTAAATTGACACAAGCACTAGTTTATTTTAGGAGTGATGCCTAAAATTCTTTTATGTGCTAAATGTTTTGTGTGATGGCTATATTGATGCTATTATTTGTTCGGATCTATGGTCTGTTGCCGACCGGATCTGGAAACCTTATGTGTTTAGGATTCTAAGCATATGACTACGATATTAGAACTAGCATGTAAACGTTTCGAGGTGATAAGGAGAATTATAGGTCTATCGTAATTAAAGCTTTCTTATCTTAAATTCTCGCTGGGTACACCGAATGTCTGCTTGGATGTACAAAAGGTCATAGTGAAGACTTGTAGAGAATTCAATAAATGGATGAAATAAAGAAGGCTTATGATAGTGAGTGACACCTATCGGAAGATATCGTAAGAGTGGTATCTTGCCTTTAGAATATTCCATATAAAATAACAATATGTTTAGGGGAGTATAGTACGTATGGAGTACACCTTCGATTGGCAGGATGATGGAATGATTGGTGTAATTCTTGAAGTTGTCCCATCGTCTGGAATTTCCATCACCAATCAAGTGGAAGTGGAAATTAATGATTGAAGATACGCAATGGGGAAGTCCTAGTAGAGTCTAGGGAAATTTTTATGATTTTTTAGACACATTCGCATGTGTTAAATTGTTTTGTGATTTTCTTGTATGGTGACTTGGTCAACTGCGGGACAATACTTGGGACGAGTATGAGTAGGTGTGAAAGGTAGTAGATACATATACTACCGGAAGCACAAGACTCGCACTTGGATCAGGGAAAGTCACAAGGTTACCAAGAAGCTGGTGATTGATTCCATTTTATTTTGGTATGTCATTACCATTGTTTCGGTAATTACTAGTAAGACGGTTCATGTTCCGACCCTAGTGGTCATATTTGAATTTGAGTTCGACTACGAGGAGTATGTTACGTGGTCTAGAGGACCAAGTTAGAAGCAACATCTGACATAAGTTAAAAGGTTGAAGTTAATGCGATTGATAGTGTCGCACTTGTTGTTAAAAGAAGTTTGCATGTAGAAATGCTGCATGCTAAAATGTGATCATATCACATTAGAATATGAAGGAAGGTATATTCCATTCTGGAATTTAACTTTTTTAAAGACCATGTCTAAGAGTCGCATCGTGCGATGAGAGGTCAATAGAGCATGACCATTGGTTTGTTACAATAGATAAAGGAAAGTATTTATCCTGAGAAGAAGAAGGAGTCCACAATAAGGACTTATTTGGTAACTTGAAGGTCACAATTGAAAGGACAACATAGTACGATAAGCAGATGCAAGATTGGGCATCTTCTGCGGTCAAGAAAGCCATAGAGTTAAATACTCTTTCGTGGAAACATGGAAGTTACAATTATTTCTTAGGATGAAGAGGTAACATGTGGAATCATTATGCAAGTCCTATTTCTTTGATGATTCCAGGATGTAATCATCCTAAGGGGGAGATAATTGTAACGCCCGTAGATCCGGGCTAGTCAATTTAGAGACGATAGGCGTCAAAAATGAATTTTTGATGAAAGATTATTTAGAATGAATAATCTTAACTAAGTTATAGTATATGTTACAAGGTTTTCGTGCATATAAATAACGCCGAATTTCGAGTTATAACGAAGAAGTTATGACCTGTCGAAGTTTCGCGACAAAACCGACACGACACAGCGCAACGTAAATAGTGAATGTACGTTAGAGCGATATTTAGCCTTAGCGATCTAAGCGAAAGTCGTAGAGTTCGTTAAACCGTGAGCGTGCATAAAAAGAACGTCCAAATCTGACTTCGTGTGAAGAAGTTATGATTTTTGTAAGTTTCAGCTTAGAAATATGCAGCCTGAATACTCGATTTGAGATCGAGCAGTTTTTAGCTGAAACAATCTAAACGAGAATCGAAGATCTCGTCAATTGTAGTGAAATGATAAAAAGATAGGCAAAAGCGGACGTCAGATGAAGAAGTTATGAATTAATAACGGAGTTTTCCTGTCCCGGCCTACTAAAATAATATAATAAAAATAAATTCAAAATTAGCCGACGGAGTCTAAATAAAAGTTGTAGAGCGTAGTCTCACCTACGCGCGGATATAAAGAACATTGAAAACGGAGTTCGTATGAGGAATATATATGAATTTTTGAAGTTTATTAAATATTTTCGATATTTAATTTAAATATAAAATAACCGATATTATCCATGGGGGGAGTCAGCAAGCTGATCCACATTACGCCCAGCGGAACATGGAATTACGCCCAACGTAATTTGTTGTTCCAGCCCCCTATAAATGGAAGTCGAGTGCAGCCGAGTTCTTTGCTTATTTCTTCCTTTTCTCTTGCGTTTTTGCATATTTTTCGTGCAAGAAATATCCCGAAGCCCCGGTATCATTCCCGAGACCTGAAGCAAGTCCTGAAGCCCCGAAGATCCCGAGAAGTGAAATTCCCGAGCCGATGCTCTGCCCACGAGAAGCCAATTTTTGTGAGTATCTTTCAGATCTACCGAAGAATACTACTTCTACAAGCCGTAGTGCTGTCCGATCATCTTCTAATGAAGTGAGTGTGTGGTCACTTTCTTCTAACACATAAATATTAAGTATTTGCTATGAAGTACGTGCTATGTGTATAATATATTGTTTTTTATTTGAGATGATTGCGGAATGGACAAATTATATATGTTTTAATGAGTTAAACTATATATGTATTTTGTATCTAAAAATATGTTGGGTAGAACATGAGTAGATGAGGTTGTTGGTAGGTGAATAAAGGTGGGTTGGACCATGAGATAAAAGGATAAAGACATAAACTTGTTTTAGATCCGAGAATATGGATCAGAGCATAAAGTTAGTTTTAGATCCAAGGGTATGGATCAGATCAAGAGATTAGTTTTAGATCTGGGAATATGGATTAGGTAATGAGGAAAATTTAAGATCCAAGAGTACGGATTATGTATTTTAGAACTACATATAGTCCCTTTTAGGAACGTGATTTTAATACGTGGATTGATTAAAGTATGAAATGTACATATGTATGTAAAGTATTTGTTATTGTCCGAAATACGGGTTAGATATATTTGATAATATACAACGTGTAAATCAGTTATGGTTCAATATGTGTTAAGATATGAATATATGATATTATTACTTAAAACTCTGTGTTAAGTATACACTAGTTAGCATTGCCTAAACGGAGTTAATATCGAAAATTGATTATAAGCATTGTAGGCTTGCCTGGTGATGGGTTAAGGCTTAAATAAGGATGTTTAGTTCAATTAAGTTTGGACATTGGGTAGCCTCTTATTAAGAGTACGTGTGTTGTGAGATTGATGATCGGTGGAGTACGTCCTACGTAAGAAGTACATTTTATGTACGAATTCTTTTTCATAGCTCTGTGTCTTGGGTGCTGCTTGTGCCAGGGTAGTATTATGTTCTCGGGTACGATTCTTTCGCATACCAAAGTACTGTAATGTGCCAGAAGTACTATCATGTACAAAGTCTTTTTGACAATTTTGTTTGTCGGTTACGGTAGCGTATGGGAGTACTCTAGTAGTATTTCCCCATACTTTTATTTTGAGAGAGCTTTGGAGTTAGCGTTTCTTTTATGACATGATCGACCGAGCTTCATATGTCAGCGTTTTCTTTCACGAAGTAATTAAGGGAACTTCGGATACTGCCTAATAAAGTGTGTCGGTAATAGACCACTTATAGGTATGTCTGGTGTTATATTGTTGGATAGGGTGCATCTAGGGGTGAAATACCTCATGTATTCAGGCCACTACTAGGCAAAGTTCGATGTTGGGATAGGTAGAGTCTGGGGGTATAATACCTCATGATAGTCGGACCACGCCTAGGCATTGTTATCTAGATAACTATCCCTGACTTAACTGTCTTGTGGTTCTTTCTTTTACAAACGAAGGTTCGTGGTGAAACTTACTCCATTCCCCTCATTTGATGTCTTTATTGATCCTCGTTTGCTGGTAGGGAATTTCCAAAGCAGCTTCGTCAGTTTGTGGTTCATATCGATTCCTTAGGCTAGATCTTGTAAGATCATTGTATAGGGTCAGTATGTTGGGATCGACGGGATAGGATATATTATTTTAGAAATATAATTTATATGTGTTTATAACATTAGTGGTTTCGCAGGATCGATATATACTTTATTATCAAGTTGTTTGAATTAAGAGATTTCATTCTCTATGCTCCTTAGGTGATTGGGTTCACCAGGGATATACGAACTAAGTGTTCATTAGATATTTGAAGTTAGTGTTCATCACGGATAATTGAACTAAGTGTTCATTAAGTGTTTGTGAACTAGGTGTTCATTGCGTAATGTTGGAACTAACTGTTCATTAGGTGTTCTTGAGCTAGGTGTTGATTACTTATTGTGAATTTCATGTTCACCAGAGGTAATCTAAGAACCTTGGCAGCACTAGACATTGTGCTAGTTCCTTAGGGCAATCCTTAGGAATGAATGGGAGAAGGGTAATTGGTTCTCAGGATAAATCTTTTAGAAATAAATGGAGATAATGGGGGTGGGTATTTGAATTGGTTGTGTAATAATTAAATATAATAGTTATATTATTGTTGGTTGAAAACCCTATATGCTCACCAGGCTGCCAAGTCTGACCCACTCAGTTTTCTTTGCATTACAGGTAATGGCACAAGATTATAAGTTGGTGGACATGACGAGAGATTTTGGTTTATAGGCCTGTAGATATAAATAACTGTTGTAAGGTCTACTTTGTTATGATTATGCTTTTGGTCTGTATTGAACATGACATCCCGAGATTTTGTTATATAATGAAAATACATTTCTTTAAAGAAATGCTTTGATAATTTTTATCATATTTTGTTTTGGGAACAAATTCTGCAACTGTGTTCTTTAAAAGATTACTGTAATTTTAAAAGCAAGCATAAACAAATCGGTCTTTTCTGGGCGTGAAATTGGGGATGTCACAGTCCTGACGTTGGGCCAAGGCGAAGCAGTCCAAGACCCGACGGTTGTTACTGATACGTTCCCACTTAACAACTCTTTCGCTTATCTCTGATTCAATAGTGAAGCTGAGCGAAGCTCCGTTAGTAACAAATTCAAATGCTTACTGAAACAACAACCCGAAAAGCTAAACGAAGCCTTGACGGTGGAGATGGCTAATGGGAAAAACCGTATTAACCAAAGATATTCATGTACGGTGCACCATAACACTAAACAACCATTCATCCCAAATAAATTTAATGCCAGTAAATATTAGGAGTTTTGATGTGATAATTAGCATGGTTGGGTTAAGTCCCCACCGTGCTGATACTATGTGTCGCTAGAGGGTCGTTTGCCTTCACCTCCTAATCACGAAACTCTAATAATCCATGGTCATAATCCTGGAGCCAATCCTCGTCCTATCTCGTACATCAAGGCACAGAAGTGCCTGCACTAGAAGAACTACATTTTCCTCACTCTGGTATGGACAAGACCAAGGATGAAGTAAGCATACGAGGTATTCCATTAGCATGGGATTTTCCGGATGTATTTCCTAAAGAACTTCAGGGAAGACCCCAAGAAATAGGTTAAGTTTCGAATCGACCTCATACCGGGAATCACATCAATTGCCAATTCACCCTATAGGTTGACTCCCGCCGAAAATTCACGAGTTATCCACTCAATTAAGAAAATTTTTGAGCAAAATATCCATAAGACCAAGCTTCTCACCCTGGAGAGCTCCGCTCTTGTTCTTGAAGAAGACGGATCCTTCAGAAGGTATATCGATTTTAGGAAATTGAATATGCTCCGTATCAAAAATTGATACCCACTCCCTCGGACTAACGACCTATTTGGCCAGCTCCAAGGAGCTAGTTACCTCTCTAAAATAGATCTAAGAACCGGTTATCATCAACTTCGAGTCCGATGAGAGGACATTCCAAAAACTGCTTTCCGAACTTGTCGCGACCATTTCAAATTCATTGTGATACCCTTGCATCTAACGAATTCTCCCACAGTATTCATGGATCCTACGAACCGAGTTTTCTCAACCATTCCTAGTCAGCCTTTTCATTATTTTCATCAATAGCATACTCATCTGCTCATGAAACAAGAACAAACACTGTCAGCATCTACGACCAGCCTTGAAAGCATCAAAGCTGGATAATATCACGAAGAAAGCACTACATGGATGGATAAAACTCTCAAAGTCAAAAGACGAAGCTTATTGTTATAAGAGTTGAGTTTGCGTTATCTGGGTGATCGTCCATAGGTTAACACAATCCGCTCATTTCCTGCCAATACAAAAATCTAACAAGATGGATAGACTAGCCTGGATCTATATCAAGGAGATCGTGAGACTCCATGAAATATCGGTATCTACTATCTCGGATCGAGATAACAGGATTTCTATAAGACTTTGACAGTCATTTCAGAAGGCTATGGGAACATAGCTAAGTATGAGCGTTGCTTACCACCCTCAAACCAATAGCCAAAGCAAATGAACCATTCAACCACTCAAATTCATGCTACAAGTCTGGGTGCTTGAATTCAGCAAGTCATGGGATACCCGGTTGCCCTTGATTAAATTCTCACACAATAATAGCTATTGCATGAGCATCAAGGATGCTCTTTTCGAGACTCTTTATGGTCGAAAATGCGGATCACTCGCCATTACCCGCACGGGACCAGAAACCCTTCGCGAAACGACAGAGAAGATAATCCAAAATCAGAACTCAACTTTAAGCATCACGAGAAGGACATAAGAGTTATGCTGACAAATAACGAAAACCTATGGAATTCCAAGTCGTAGGCTTGGTACGATTGAAATTCTTTCCTAAGAAAGGATTGATTCGCTTTAGGAAACGAGAAAACTAAACCCGCGATACATTGGACTGTTCGAGATTCTTGCTCGGATTGGTCAAAAGATTGATAGGCTGTAGCTGCCTGTAGAGCTCAGCAACGTACACCCTATGTTCAGTGTATCGAATCTGAAAAAGTGTCTATCAGGCAAAAATCATATCATTCCTTTAGAAAGAGTTCGAAGTAAACGAGAATCTCCTTTTCATCCAAGAACCAGTTGATGTATTGGATAAGGAAGTAAAGCGTACAAAACAATGTCGCATTCCGATTGTGAAGGTTCGATGGAGCGCCAAGTGTGGATCGGAATTCATGTTCAACAAAGATTTTGAAACTCTAAAATTCCGATTCAAGTTTAATATGAACTAGAATTATCTTATTGGGCCTAATGGACCAATAAACCTTCAATTTGAATATCATGGGCCTAGAAACCCTAATTGGGCTCTAAATGGACCACATTCATAAAAATTTAGCATTTTGGGCCATGTGGGCCTAAAATAATCCATCTTATCTGTAATGAGCCTTGTTGGGCCATAAAAGATTTCATTTGCCCCAATGGGCCGAAAATTTATTTTTGGGCTTCATGAATTCGAATAATTCAAGTAAAGGCTCAAATCTCCTCAATTTCTTTCTTACTAGACCAAATCTCGGCCCAACCCACATTATGCATACAAAAGAAAAGGAGAAAAGGTGGTTTATTTTGCAAGTGCCACCTCAATGTTACATGGTGGTCACCCATGCACCATAACCACCATACAACAATGTAATTTTCACATGTATCTAGGCAAGCTTCATCTCTTCCCCTCCTATTCTTCTTTAATTCGGCCACAGAGCCAAAAATCACAACCACACACTTATTTTACTTAAAAATCTCTTAAGGAAAGCTCACAAGAACACTCCAACACTCTCCTCTAAATTTTCGAGAATTAGAGGACACTTCAAGAAATTCTTATTCAAAATCATCAACTTTGGTAAGTTCCCACTTAGATCTATGATATAACTTCTTGATCTCTTCAAAGATATCCTCTTACATCCATATGTTTGTGGATTATGTTCTTAGAACCATCCACATCTTCAACATCTTTTCAAGGAAGTAAGCTAGTCCAAAAACAACATCATCTTCTCATATCTCTTCATCAAAATCGAAGCAAACCTCAAGGTGAGTTCATACCCCCTTGTTTTTGGTTTTTACTTGTTTTTGGGGGAGAATACAAGTTTAATTGTGTAGATCTATGTGTATATGCATGATTATGTGTGTTATCTTGAAACATTTGGTGATTATGTGTTGATTACTTCACTAATCTAAAAATATGTTAAGAAACTTGAAGTTTATCACTAGGATCTTCAAATGAATATTGAGAAAAGTATGTTTTATCACAAGTATTACATGTAAACATGTAGATCTGGGATTTTTATATTTGATATAGCAAAAATAAGTGTTATGTTCAAAGATGTATAAACTAAACTCAGAAAACAAACCTTGACAGAAAAGTTTTGGTCCAATCTCGGACTGTTTTGACACTCCAAATTGAATTATTATTCACAACTGTTTTACATGGATAACATTCATATTTATATCTTTAAAATGACTACTCTCACGTTTTCATACGATTTTTTTACAATTTTTGACGAATTTTCCAAAACTGTCTATCATATTTGAAATAATTTCGGACCAACCTGTGAATATGAGTAATTTCACACTAGTTTGGGGCCATCAAAAATTATGACAAAAACTGAGAACAAACTAGACAAAATTTCCAAACTTCCAGAGTTTACGGATCCAAATTTCGACTTACGATGAGTTTTATACAAATTTTCTAAAAACTAGGTCGGAAAAGCCAAAAACCAGAAAAATGTGCATTTTCACAAAAATCAAACCAAAATGATATTTTTGACAAAAATGAGTTTATAAATGTTATTTTTACCACATACTAGTCATCAACACAAGTTTTGAACAAAAATGGAGACTAAAGTGTTATTCTTACAAAATTGGGCTTTAATCACAA
Source organism: Lactuca serriola (assembly GCF_051521515.1). Taxonomy (NCBI): domain Eukaryota; kingdom Viridiplantae; phylum Streptophyta; class Magnoliopsida; order Asterales; family Asteraceae; genus Lactuca; species Lactuca serriola. The sequence goes on along the minus strand of NC_136408.1, from coordinate 154,756,768 downwards.
AATTTTGGCTTATTAGGCCAAGAACGTCATTTTTACAAAAAGTTGGCTTTGGATATCAATTATGTAAATGATCAAGCTAAAATAAACAAAACAATAACAAACGGGTTAAAGATGATATTCATATCCTTATTGGGCCTAGAAATAATATACATGTTTAGTGGGCCTTAGTGTCCTTTTACATGTATATTGGGCTCGGGATAGATATTCATATCCTTATTGGGCCTGGAAATAATATACGTGTTTAGTGGGCCTTAGTTTCCTTTTACATGTATATTGGGCTTAGGATAGACATTCACATTCCTTTTGAGCCTGGAAATAATAGACACGTATAGTGGACCTGAGTGGTCCACTTACATGTTTATTGGGCCTAGGAATGAGTTTTATATGTGTTTTTCTTCCTTTTGATATTTTAGTGAATACTTGAACCAAAACCAACGATAAACCAATAAACGGATTAATTTGATCATTTTCTAGGTTATTGGGCTTTAGTCGCCCATGTTTATCTGTGAGAGGTCTTGTATATGATTATTGCGCCTAATTGACCCATTAACATGTGCGACGGACCTTGGATACTATTAGTGTGCTATTTGGGCCTATAAATACTTTACATGTGAAATGGGCCTTGGTTGTCCTTTCATATATATTTTGGGCCCATGTTATATAATCTCATTCCATTTGGTTCTTGAAATGATTTACATGTTTAGCGATGCCTTAGTGGTTCACTTACATGGATAATTGGGCCTGGAAGGAGTTTATACCTTTTTTCTTCGTGTAAAATCGATTAAGGATGTAGTGAGTTTTTGTCGGTTGGCACCTATTAAGTGTACGATCGTAGCCTTTAGTTATAACCAGAGTCTCTTGGAGGGAGAACGAGGATTTATGTATAGATCTATACGGGGATGGTACCCCACACCTGAGCTGTTTGCTACAGTTAGACTAACTCAGTCTAGGGTGACAAAAACCTTATAATCAAAGTCAAAACCGGCGTCCATCGACGCCAAGACAGGTGAAATTGTCATTATTTAGTATGGTTATGATGGCTCGCTTAGAGGAATTAATGTTATGAAGTTTACAGAAGACCTTTTTTTTGCAGGCAACATCGGGTTGTCTGGGAACATTCTCTTTACATACTCTTACAATCTCTCTACATTCTCTTTACCTTCAAATAACAATAACATACATGCATTAACACAAGATCTAACACAAACACACTAAATAGTTTTCAGAAAATATCAGATTTTCTAGTGGTTTTCAAAGTTATACAAATCATTTTCACAAACATGCTTATGAACTCACCAACATTTTTTTATGTTTATTGTTTTTCAAAATAACTTGTATTCTCAGGAAACCGTTGAAGTAGGATGAACGAAACAAACTAATGGATATTGTGTTATATTTTGTTTCATCATACTCTTACTATTTTGGCATGTAATATTCAAATACAATACTCCATGTAAACAATGAATGTTGTTATATTACATGTGTGATGATGATGATGTTATGTTTCAATTATATTCACTGTAATGATATTTCAAGATGAAGTCACGCACAAGCCCCCAGACATTTCCATCGTCTGGTTCGGGGGTGTGACACTTTACTAGTTTCTTGCTATAATATTGTCATAATATTTCTATTTGTCGTGTCTCAAAATTCGAACTATGAAGAGGAATGTCATAATGATAATCGAACTTTGAGAATGCAAATAATAACTATATCATTGACTAGATTTAATTAAAATTTCTCGATCTAAGCTTTTAGATTAGAAACGAAGTATAACATTCTCTCCCTTAATTATAGCAAAAAAACAACTTTTCAACCCCTGCAAATATGCAAATTGAAACTTTTGTTTTTCTATAATTAATATTGCCAACTTTCAATACTTAAACAATAATCATGCTCCCACTAACATGATGATTATATCCATTCCAACATAACATTTATACTCCCACTAGCTTTGACACATATTTAGAAAATAGTTGGACTTCTAAAAGACAATACTTGTTGACTTCCAAGGTTCGTATTTCCAATACGATGTGCTTCGATAAGCCTTTATCTAAGCTTCTCAAAATCACACACCTTTCCCTAGACAACTCACATATGTGTCTAAGCTAATTCAGAACATATATTACTAAGTCCCAAATGTTTAGAATAATTGCCAAATCTCACAATTCAAACTATGAAAATGGATGCTATAATCATAATCTAATTTTAGAATGCAATTTACATAATCGCTATCTCCTTGAAATCTCTCTTAGTGAAAGCGTTTCTTCACAATCATTTTCATGAAGGAGAGAAACCTTATGACACTTAGATTTTATGGTGCATCTGTTCCTATCCATGTGGATTTTTCATAATCATAAACATAAGATAATGTTTGTGACAAATCCAAACTATTATGGACATAACTTGTTCATTCTTAATTTCTTGCCATCAATGGTCCTACGATTGCTTCCAAGTTATTTAGCAGCTCACCTATGCCAGTCAATGTACTTTCATTGAACAAGGTGCTTGCCTTATGCAGTCTATTGAAAACTCGTAGAACTCATATGCATAATCACTGAATTGGATTGGCACAAAAATAAAATTTTGTCAACACGATAGGTTACAAACCTCAAGTCATGTGCTAGTGTCTAATAGATTTACTTCTTGATTTGTTCTTAAAACTTTTCAAGACCTTTAGACTCTATAACATTTAGAAATTAGGTATAACTATTTAATCCCCCTTCTTTTCGAAAGTTGTCAAAACCAGCCCATAGAAGGAAATGGTAGCAAATGAGTACGTTGGGCGTACTGAAGAGTATGTTACGCGTACTCATGAGCGTGATCTTGATGCAGATGCTACCTAGTACACTGGGCGTACCATAGTGTACGTTGGGCGTACTGAGCTCAATCATGAAACACTAAATGAGACTTGTGCAGATTAAAAGGAATGTTATGGTCTCCATCCCAGACACCATTTCTAGTGAGTGAAACCCTAAAGGAGCTAAACCTTCGTTCTAAACTTGTGTGTGTGTGCTTTTGAGCTTGAAAGTTTCTTTTGTCCTTATGAAGAAGAAGATAGGGCCTTGGAGAGGAAGGATTGGAGTCCAATCTTCTAGGTTTGAGCTAAATTGAGTGGGGAGCTTCTCACAAAGGTAAAAAGCTTCAAACTTTACCATTCTATTGTTATGAACAACATATAGGAGCATTTTTAGGGTTTAACTCCCAACGGTGGAGACTTTTTTAGCAAAGGAACTCCATGGACCTTGATCTACCCCATTTCAGTGTATTTTGTGTTGTAGATCCATAAAAATCTAATGTTAGACGTTAAGACAAAGTCATGCATGAGATTAGGGTTTAATGGTGAAAGAGGATATCTATTTGAAGTGATTAGTGACCTTTACAGCCATGCAAAGCCTAGATCTAAGATATAAGGTTATGTCTTTATCTATTCAGACCAAAAATCATGATAGAATGAAACTACACATTACGCTGGGCGTAATCCCAGTACGTGCCGCGTAAGGGGTCGAGTACCCCGATTTGGGATGACCGTGGAGTACGCCCCGCGTACAGACCTAGTATGCGTACCGTAACTCCCTACAGTTGACTTTCATTGACTTTTAGGGTTTGGTCAAGGTGTGGACGTTTGAACCATTAGAGGGGTAAAATCGTCTTTTAGCCTTCTGAAAGAAAATGGGGAGGGATTGGACTAGCCTTGAGAGCCATTATTGATTTGAGACAATTACTTTATGTAATTAGGCGGGGACTAGGTCATTGTTTCGAGATCGGGGATTCGAGCACGTGAGTTACTAGACATCGTATTAGGTGAGTCTTCTCATTATACCTTACCTAGGATGGTAATTATGTGTGACCAGAAGGTCTTATGTGCTCTGACGAGTATGTGATATTTGTTTCTATGTGAAATGTATATGTTATGTATTTTATGAGTAGTATGGTATGGACCGGAAGGTTAATAAGGTATGGACCGGAAGGCCAACAGTGGATGGACCGGAAGGTCAATTTGGTATGGACCGGAAGGTCAAAATAGTAGGATCCGAAGGTCTACTCTGATTGTGGGACCGAGACCCCTGAGACACATTGACCGGAAGGTCTTGTAGAGCTATAGCCTCGAGTGGCTTATGTGCTCTATGTAGTATTTTGGGAACTCACTAAGCATCTATGCTTACCGTGTTATGTCATATGTGTTTCAAGTACTAGCGAGGATCACGGGAAGGCGCCGACATGATTTGTACACACTGACATAGGATTTTGTATTTGGGATTCTAGGAAATGTTTTACCGTGATAACATTTGATACACATGTGTTGGAGACGATTTATATCAGAAATGTTATGTTTGAAAAATGAAAAAGTGTTTTAAATTTTCATGTCGTTACAAGTTGGTATCAGAGCCATGGTTTGAGGGATTCGGGTGCACCTTCGGGCATATCTGAACTCAAACTGAGGATTTGAGAAAAAAAATTTCATAAAAGAAACAATTTTTCTTAGAAGAGTAAAAGATTTTGAGAAAAAGCAAAAAGGAGCAGTATGTACGATCAGTCAGTGCCTGAATGGTGATTTCCCAAAGTACCCTTAAATTATGTATTATGAGATATTATGTGATGTGTTGTCACACCCCCAAACCAGAACGACGGAAACGTTCGGGGGGGGGGGGGAGGACGTCATATTCAATATCATAACAGTTCATAGAAAGGAAAGTACACACCACCATATATATTAAAGTTTCCAAAATGTTTACATAGTTGTATTCGTTACATGTTCAAAAGTTAAATACATAAACATCTTTCAAAAGAAGTAATTAATGTCAGCACGTTAATCTCCAAAAGTTGATTTCCAAATCTGCTTAGCGTTTCCCTGAGAATACAAGTTATTTCAAAGAAAAAGTGTCAACAATTAAGTTGGTGAGTTCATAAGTTGTGTTTTGAGAAAATGTACGCCATTCGAAAGTTCGTGTATGTTTTCCAGAAAAACGCAGTGTTTCAAATGTAAAGAGTTATGATTTTTTGTGTTGAAAATAAATGTATTAGATCCAGAAAATCCCATATTTTCCCTAATGGTTGAGATATGAATTGTTGTGTTTTCCAAGAAAAACCCTTATTTTCTTATAAAAGTATGAAATGCATATGAATGTTCGTGTCATAAGTTGTAAGTAATTGCACCAGGAAAATCCCTTATTTTCCTATTAGTTGTTTGGTTTGTATCTAGGAAAAACCCTTATTTTCCTAACATAACTGGCAGCCTCTAAGACCGAAAATCGCAAGCAACCGACGTGCTTGAAAGTTGTGTCATATTTTTATATAATAAAGCTATACGAAGATCGCACTTGTTAGATGAAGAATATATTTAATAGCTACTCGTTCATAAAAACATAACACTATAATAATTGTATATCCGATGAGTTTTATAACCATACTAAACATAATATGCCTGTTGCAACGTTCTTCAGGCGTCGTATCGTTATGACAACTGTCACCCCAAAGGAAGGACTGTAGCTTAACAGTCAGGGCGCGAGATCATGACTTCCCGTATAGATCTATACACATTTGACACGTTCTCCGAACGGGAGACTCTGGTTATAGACATGACTTGTAGCGATACTTTCTAATAAAAAGGCAGTATTTGAAGACGTACACGTCTCACGGATTCTCAACTAAGTCTGTATTAAAGTAATAGTTTTGTATGCATAGTTTATCCTTCTCACAATGTTTGACAAAGCATAAATCATATGTTCTTTGAATGCATAAAATGATTTAGTAAAGAATGTTACCCTTGATATGATGTATTTGTATGTAAACGTATAAATAAAACATATTTCTATCTATAAAACGTATTGTATCCCAAGAGGGTAAAGTTGTGTTGTGAGGTGTTTTGCATGAAAATAACTTCCTACGATAGCTAAAACGACAGTATGAAAAGTATATCAAAAGATCGATGTTTCACACCATTTTAGTCGTGTGTTTACTTGTATTCCCCCCCCCCCTAAAAGAGTATAAAAAGCATTTAAAAACGTATTTAAAGTGTGTTTGTAGGGGTATGAACTCACTTGGAAGTTTGAAGATAGCGAGATGGAAAACCGGGCAGAGTTTCATCTCGAGAAATGGATTTTTCTCGGGATTCTCAGGAGTAAAATCGACCTTCGGGACTTGAGCAAATGACCAGGGCTTCGGGTTTGAACGGGCACGGAAAATGAGGCAAAACACAAGAAAATAGAGAGAGAATGAGCAAAATTTCCGGAAACCCTCGCATCCCTTTTATAGGGGCTGAGAGGCCTCGCGTACGCGGGGCGTACAGGGCGTATGAGACGTCACTGCTTACCGCATCCTCGGAAGAAACATCGGAGCGACGTGGATAGTTCGGAGCCCTTGATTTGAGTGCGCGGGGCGAACGAGGGTACGCAGGGCGTACTCCGGTCCTATCTGGTGACTCCTCTTCGGATATTATCAAGTGTTTTTATTTATTTTTATATTTATTTTAAATAAATTTCGAAAATTCATATCTCCTTCATACGAACTCCGTTTTCGACATTCTTTATATCCACGCGTAGGTGAGACTAAGATCTACAACTTTCGTTCAGATTCTGTTGGAAATTATGAAATTATTTTTATTATTTATTTATTAAAATGACGTGATTAAGGAATTTCTTTAAAAATTCGTAACTTCTTTATCTGACATCGGTTTTTGCCAGACTTTTTACCGCTGAAATACCATTGACGAGACCTTCGATTCTCGTTTAGGTCATTCCGGCCAAAAGTCGCTCGATCTCCGATTCAAGTTTTTACGTAACTTCGTATTGCCGGTTTTTTGTCGGAAAACTTGGAATGGTCATAACTTCTTCGTTATAACTCGGATTATAGTGTTCTTTATATGCTTGGAAAACTTAAGACGATATCTATTACCTAGCGTACTCCAAACAGAGCCTTTGAATACTTCATTTTTTGATGATATTCTAATTACTTTTTCAAAGAGATTACAACACTCGAATTTCAAGGACCTGAAATGACGGGTTGTTACATGTGCTACACATGCTAGAGTAGGCTAGGTAAATCTTATCTTAGGACTAGGGTGGTTTGATATGTGATGCCTTAGCCTAGGAGTTTGTGTTGTTGTGAGATGCTTTGAGTGCATGTATGTAACAGAGAGTAGCTTGTGAGAAGTCTGCTTGAGAGTAGGCTAAATTTAGAAGGTATAGAGTACTTGCGAATTGGGATCCTAGGAGGAGGGCTTGGTGTAGATACGGATACGGTGTGGAAGGTAGTATTGGGCCCGTACTATTGAAAGCACCGGATCAGTAAACATTTTAAGTAAGAATCCTTAGGTTGCTAAGGAACAAATAGGAATGGTTGATCGAGTGTGAGTAATCTCGGTCGAGTCTCTGGTTATTTTATTTCATATTTCAGAGGCATCATGGTAGGGACACGCCAAAACCCAGGAGGCAGTGGTACCAGTGGTACTAGCGATGAGGAGATCCGTAGGATGATCCACGAGGAGGTGGCCACAGCCATACGGGCAAAGATTTCAGAGATGCTTGGTTCTACCAAGACCATGCTGATTGAGACATTCGACGAGCGATACGATGCTCTAATGAAGGCTGCTGCTGCTGCTAGGCCGCAAGGGGGTGACTCGTTGTTGTAACAAGAGTTCAGCAACAGGAAGCCACCAGAGTTTGAATAGACACATGATCCGATAGCTGTGATGAGGTGGATCTCTGACATTGAGGGATGTTTCTACACTTGTTGTTGTCCGGAACATTTGAGAGTACGGTTTGCGCTGAACCAGCTTCGCTTTGGAGTGAAGGACTGGTGGAAGTTTGTGACGGCAGATTTTACTCATTTAGAACTTACCGCGGTGACATGGGAGAGCTTCACCACTATGTTCAAGGACGAGTATGTTCCCCCGGTGGAGTGGGAAAGTTTTTCCTAGGAGTTATTGTCCCTTAAGCAAGGGACGGAGTCTGTGACACTTATCACGCAGATGTATCATGATAGGGTATTTTTTTTCCCTGAGCACGTGTCTACCGAGTAGGCATGCATGAGTCAATATTGACCATACTGAGGAGGGACATTCGGGAGTTCGTGGCGAACTCAGTGTACCGAGAATTTTCTGAGCTCCAAGAAAATGCTTAGAAGAGGGAAATTGAGATAGAGACTCAGGCCAGGGAGGAGGCCGAGTCTCAGAGGAGGGACAGGCGGCCGATGCAGTCTCAGCCGGCAGCCAACAGCAAAGCCTGCCGATACGAGATCTGGAGGCCAGAACGGTCGCACTTGTAGGAAGTGCGGTAAGGGACATGATGGAGTTTTTCGAGCAGGTGCATGCTACAAATGTGGCAAGGAGGGGCATATAGCCATGGATTTCCCCAAGGGATTCTAGTTTTGCTTTCATTGCAACCAGACTGGCCATAGCAATGTCGAGTGCCCGCAGTTGATTTAGGGATTAGTGCAGGGATCTGCGCCTTCTTCCGCTCGAGCTACGGAGTGTCGGCCCGTGAAGGCCGAGGAGCCAAAGGCTCGCGGCAGAGCCTTCTAATTGACTGTGGAGGAGGTCCGCACAACACCTGATGTTGTGGCTGGTATGTCATCTTATGATTATTCTTTTGTTTATATATATGGTTCTTATATGTGATATGTTTAGGTATTTTTCTTGTGAATTTTGTACCTACTTTGGTGTTATTTGACTCGGGTGCGAGTCGACCTTTCTTGTCATTAGCGTTTAGTCAGCACATCAGTACCCGACGAGAGGTGTTGAGTCAACCTCTGCGGGTTTCTAAAGATGATGAGCAAGTGGTTTTTGCTACTGATGAAATTCGAGGATGTGTACTCGAGATTTTTGCTGTTGAGTTCCCGATAGATTTGGTACCGATTGTGATGGGGGCTGTCTGTGTTATCGTGGGTATGGATTGGTTGAGCCGATTCGGAGCTGTTATGGACTGCAAGCGTCAGTTGGTGACTATACGAGACCCTAGTAAGAAAGTACTTATGGTGTATGGTGAGGGTACCTGATCTAGGTCAACATTTTTCTCGGTTGCCCGAGTGAGGCAGTTTCTATAGCAGGGCTATAGAGGGTTTGTAGCCTATGTGATGGATACTCATGTTGCTGTAGAGAGGCCGAGTTATGTCATTGAGGTTTCAATAGTGCGAGAGTTTCCGGATGCTTTCCCCGATGAGTTTTTGGGTGTGCCTCCCGAGAGGCAGGTGGAGTTTCGCATCGATTTGGTTCCGTGGGCGGCGCCTATTGCCAAGGCACCATATCGCCATACGCCACCAGAGATGCAGGAGTTATCCTCACAGCTTCAGGAGCTGTTGCGGAAGGAATTCATTCGACCGAGTAGCTCGCCGTGGGGAGCGCTGATCCTTTTTGTCCAGAAAAAGGATGGTTCACACTGGTTGTGCATCAATTACCGGGAGTTGAACAAGTTGACGGTCAAGAACCGTTATCCGCTACCGAGGATCGATGATCTGTTCGATAAGTTGCAGGGAGCTTCTTGGTTCTCCAAGATAGACTTGAGGTCTGGATATCACCAGATGAGAGTGCGGGATGATTATATTTAGAAGACGGCATTTTGGACTCGTTATGGGCATTACGAGTTCATGGTGATGCCTTTTTGTGCTCACCGATGCACCAACAACGTTCATTTATCTCATGAACCGAGTATGCAAGTTGATGTTGGATCGACCAGTGATTGTGTTCATCGACGATATTCTAGTGTATTAGAGATCCAGAGAGCAACATGAGGAGCATCTGAGGGAGATTCTTGGAGTATTGAGATCGGAGAGGCTTTATGCCAAATTCTCCAAGTGTGATTTCTTGTTATGGGAGGTCCAGCTCTTGGGATATCTCGTTAATTAGAATAGGATATTGGTGGATCCGGCCAAGATTGAGGCTATTATGAGATGGGAGGTGAAGAGATCCCCCATCGAGATCAGGAGTTTTCTGGGGTTGGCCGACAACTATCGAAGATTTATCAGGGATTTCTCCAAGATTGTCATTCCCCACACCAGATTGACCTAGAAGGGCGTTGCTTTTTCTTGGTGTCCCGAGCTGCAGACCTCGTATGAGACTCTTCACCAGAGATTATGTGAAGCCCTAGTGTTAGCCCTTCCGGAGGGAATGTAGGATTTTGTGGTGTACTGTCACGCGTCTATATCAGGGTTGGGTGCGGTGCTTATGTAGAAAGGGCATGTGATAGCATACACAGCGATGCCGTTGAAGCCCCATGAGATGAGGTATCCCACCCACGATTTGGAGTTGGGGATTGTATTGTTCGCCCTAAGATATGGAGCCATTATTTCTATATGGTTCGTTGTACCATATACATGGACCGCAAGGGTCTGAAGTATCTGATGAATAACCTAACCTGAACACGTACCAGAGGAGATGGTTGGATGTTGTAAAGGATTATGACTGTGACATCATGTACTACCCGGGCAAGGCTAATGTGGTAGCCGATGCTCTGAGCCGCAGGGTGGAGAGTGCCCTGATTCGAGATATATGCATGAAGATGACGGTGATGACTCTGGTATTGGATACCATTTGAGAGGCCCAGGCAGAGGTTGTGAGACCGGAGAACCACAAGAGAGAGCTGGTGATTAGGCAGGTGTCCAAGCTTGTTACGGATAGCCGAGGGCTTATGACCATTCACAGTTGGATTTGGGTGCCGTTTATGGGTGGGGCACGTAGCATATTGATGGAGGAGGCACACAGATCGATGTTCTCGATCCATCCCAGGGCCGCTAAGATGTATTTGGACCTGAAGAGAGATGATTTATGGCCCTGTATGAAGAGGGATGTTGCGTAGGTTGTAGAGAGGTGCTTGACCAGTCGCATGTCAAGGCCGAGGACCAGCGTCGGCATGGCAAGTTGTAGCCGCTAGAGGTTCCCCAGTGGAAGTGGGAACATATTTATATGGATTTCATCACCAAATTGCCGAGGACCGCGAGGGTTGTTGATGCGATTTGGGTGATTGTGGATTGGTTGACGAAGAGCGCTCACTTCCTTGCTATCAATGAGAGCTGTTCTGCAGAGAGGCTGGCAGAGATATATGTGAGAGAGGTCGTGTCAGGGCATGGAGTGCCGATCTCGATTATGTCAAACCGAGATGTACATTTCACTTCCAGGTTCTGGAAGAAGTTCCATGAGGAGTTGGATACGAGATCGTACTTCAGTACTGCTTACCACCCTTAGACGGACGTACAGAGTGAGCAGACGATTCAGACGCTTGAGGACATGGCTCGAGCATGTGTCATGGACTTCGGTGGAAGTTAGGATACATACCTACCATTGGCTGATTTTTCTTACAACAACCACCATTCAAGTATTGGTATGCCTCCCTTTGAGCTTTTATATGGGAGGAGGTGTCGAACCCCCATCCGTTGGGGAGAGGTAGGGCAACGAGTGATGGGTAGCACTAAGATAGTGCTTAAGATGATGAAGCAGATTCAGTAGGTCAGAAAGAGGTTAATGACGACCAAGAGTCACCAGAAGCGTTATGCAGATAGGCGACGATCTGAGCTCGGGTTCCAGGGTGGAGACTATGTACTCTTGAAGGTATCTCCTTGGAAAGGAGTGATCTGGTTCAGGAAGAGGGGCAAGCTAGGGCCCCGATACATTGGTCCTTTTAGGTTGATCGCTAAAGTGGGCAAGGTAGCATACCGTTTAGAGCTACCCGAGGAGTGAGTTAGATCCATGATACCTTCCACGTATCCTAGTTGAGGAAGTGTATAGCCGATGAGACAGCGGTAGTGCCACTAGAGGATATTCAGGTGGATGCGAGCCTAAATTACATTGAAAGGCTGATCACGATCTTGGATCAGAAGATCAAGGTTCTGAGGAAAAAGGAGGTGCCTCTGGTTCAGGTCCAGTGGCAACATCGGATAAGGTCCAAGCTAACTTAGGAGTCGGAGTCGGAGACATGGGAGCAGCATCCAAAGTTATTTGCAGAGTGAGACTTCGAGGGCGAAGTCTGATCCTAGTGGGGGAGAATTGTAACATGCAGAAATCAGGTATAACTATTTAATCCCTCTTCTTTTTCCAAAGTTGTCAAAACCAACCAATGGAAGAAAATGGTAGCAAATGAGTACGTTGGGCGTACTAAAGAGTACGATGCGCGTACTCATGAGCGTGATCTTGACGCGGATGCTACCCAGTATGCTGGGCGTACTGGGCTCAGTCACGAAACCCTAAATGAGACTTGTTCACTATAAAAGGAATGCTATGGTCTCCATCCCTGCCACAATTTCCAGTGAGTGAAACCTTAAAGGTGCTAAACATTCGTTCTAAACTTGTGTGTGTGTGTGTTTTTGAGCTTGAAAGTGTCTTTGTGTGCTTATGAAATAAGAAGAGAGGGGAGCTTCTCACAAAGGTAAAAAGCTTCAAACTTTACCACTCTTTTGTTATGAACATCATACAGGAGCATTTTTAGGGTTTAAGTCCCAAAGGTGGAGACTTTTTGAGCGAAGGAGCTCCATGGACTTTAAAACTAAGTCATGCATGAGATTAGGGCTTAATGGGGAAAGAGGATATGTGTTTGAAGTGATTGGTGAGGCTTAAAGGTTTCGACGTTACGGGTTAGGACACAGTAGAGTGCCTGGATCTAAGATATCAGCTTGTATCTTAATCTATACAGACCAAAAATCATGAAAGAATGAAACTGGGCATTACACTGGGCGTAATTCTAATACGCGCCGCGTAGGGGGTCGAGTACCCCAATTCTGGATGACGGTGGAGTACGCCCCGCCTACAGAGTTGGTATGCGCAGTGTAACTCCCTACATTTGACTTTTGTTGACTTTTAGGGTTTGGTCAACGTGTGGACTTTTGGACCATTAGAGGGGTAAAATGGTCTTTTCGCCTTCTGAAAGAACATGGGGAGGGATTGTTCTAGCCTTGAGAGCCATTATTTATTTTAGATAATCACTTTATGTAATTAGGCGGGGGCTAGGTCATTGTTTCGAGTTCAGGGATTCGATCATGTGTGTTATTAGACATCATACGAGGTGAGTCTTCTCACTATACTTCACCTAGGATGGTAATTATGCGTGATCGGAAGGTATTATGTGCTATGACGAGTATGTGATATATGTTTCTATGTGATATGTATATGTTATGTATGTTATGAGTAGTATGGTATGGACCGGAAGGTCAGCAATGGATGGACCGGAAATTGAATATGGTATGGACCGGAAGGTCAACAACGTAGGACTGGAAGGTATACTTAGATTGTGGGACCGGAAGGCCCCTGAGACACATTGACCGGAAGGTCTCGTAGAGCTATAGCCTCAAGTAGCTTATGTGTTGTATGTAGAATTTTTGGGGAACTCACTAAGCAATTATGCTTACTGTGTTATGTGATATGCGTTTCAGATACTAGTGAGTATTGCGGGTAGGCGCCGTCATGATTTGTACACACTGACATGGGATCTTGTATTTGGGATTCTGGGATATGTTTTACCGTGATAAAATTTGATACACTTGTGTTTGGGATGATTTATATGAGAAATGTTATATTTGAAAAATGAAAAATTGTTTTAAATTTGCACGTCGTTACAGACTCCCACTAACCTCTTGATATATTGGATTCTCTTAGCAAGAAACATTTCTTGACAAAACCATGTATCCAAGAGTTAGTGTGTGTCTATATCAAGACAAAACCTACACGTAATTCGATACTAGTTTGTCTTTGTCTTATTCAAGACATCACAACTTACCAAAATGTGCAATTGTAAGAACATTCCTACTTAAGATTATCTCACTCAAGTCATAATCTTGGAGTATGACTCTAAGACTTGATTTTGGAACGAAGTACGATACATCTTATTGACTTAACCACTACAACAATTCTCGATTCCTCCTCTTAGCAAAACTAGTGAACTAAGGTGTTCTTAGAGGATGAATTGTAATATGGTTCCTACGATTACCAAGATGATCACAAAACACGATACAAAAGTACTCTCCCTTCTACTTAGATTGGAGAAACTTTTTATCTTTCTA